>NC_133345.1:7118882-7247401 GCF_030506205.2 Paramisgurnus dabryanus | reverse complement strand
GCTAAAGAAACGAGGAATAAAACAAACACCGCGATTAAAAAAAATCAGATCGCATACTTTGTAATTGAAAATAAATAATAATTAATTCCAAAGAAATAAGAAGTAAAATGTGTAAGTATTCCTCAAAATGTGCTTTGGACTAAGTCCCCGTCATCACAGCAAACGGGAGCAGACCCAGATAGGTATGTCTAGTTATTTTATTTAAAATTTTCAGCCGTCTGTAAATTCATGTTTGAAAGAAAAAAGTAAATGAATATCTTACTTACTGTTTTTGTCTTGTTTTCTTGTGAATATCTGACAATTCTTAAATGGAGATACATTTACTTGGTAAGCAAAGTGGCTTAAGATATTATGTATTGTAATAGAAAATTGTTATAAAAGCGTTTTGTGTTTGCTGGGAATTCACAGCCATATAATTAATTATAATAACGCACTTTTTGTTTATAAACATGTTAAAAAATACATTAACACAGAATAATGTGGCAACAAATCAAACGTGCATTTAAATGCAACAAGCAAAAATAAATAAATAAAGCAAATGCACGGAAAAGAAACGAGGAATAAAACAAACACCGCGATTAAAAAATCAGATCGTATACTTTGTAATAATTGAAATAAATTATAAAAATCAACAGGTTTATATTTAAAACAAGTAAAAAATATCTGCCAGCGGGGTAAGAAAAATAAACTTAATTCTAGTTTCAACTTAATTCAATAATAAACTCAATTTAGGTTTATTTTTCTTACCCCACTGGCAGATATTTTTACTTGTTTTAAGCCTTAACCTATTACATTTTAGAATTTATTTCAGTAAACAAGACTTAAATTCTAAGCCACTTTGCTTATTAAGTAAATGTATCTTGATTTAAGAATTATTTTTTAACTCGAAAACATGAATAAAATACTAAGTAAACGAACAGATTGGGATGTTCAAAACACTTAAACATTTTTTTTTCACTCTACCCTTCATATTACAGCTGTCGAAAAACCACAGCAACGTTGACAGACCTGGAAGCCATGATATATTAGCAGTTTTTAAAATAAGTTAAATCTAGAATCCTTATTGGTTTTAGATACTTAAAAGCAATGAATGATCTTCTTTCTTTTGAATTGATTTGGTATTATGGAGGAGCTCTGTGTCTGGTTATTGAAGATGATTTGGTCTTTGCTCCTATGTTGGCTTATTTTTTGTTATTTCCGTTACTATATATATATATATATATATATATATATATATATATATATATATATATATTTCCCCTTTGTTTTTTCTGATTTGAGGTTATGAAAATGTTTTAATTTGTAATAAAGGTTTTTTGAAAATTCTAAATTCTCTCTCTCTCTCTCTCTCTCTCTCTCTCTCTCTCTCTCTCTCATGAGCGTGGATCAGTTCCTGCATCAAGGAAAAAATGCGCATCCTGGTAAAGTTCAGAAGTTAGACGACTGAGCTGCAGCGGACAGCGTAAGATTTATGAAAACACATTTGAGAAGAAAGGCAAAGCATGTTTCACAGTTAATCCAAGACCATAATGACAATTTTGCGCTCTGTTTCCCGAAGCTCGTGGAGGCGTGGAGCAGCATACACAGTTAAGGTATGTGCGATCTACCGGCATTACCTTTACGATCGACGTATTGGATCTGCAAGCTGCAAGCAAATTAACTGAAGCTTTACTTCATGTTTCTGTTTGGTTAAGCGATGACTGCTTTTTCCCAACAGTTTGTGTGTGTTTTCTGCATGGGTTTAGAAAACATGAACTTCTGATCTGCTAGCTCAACGTTCTACCTCTGTAACGTATAGAGTTAAATGCCCGCTAGCCTCCACCCCAAAAGCCAGCGCCTTCGCCGGCTCCCCCTTTGGCTGCGTCTATTCCGGTATCGCTTCTCGGCCTTTTGGCTAAGATCAAGTGTAGTATCTGTTCTTATCAGTTTAATGTCTGATACGTCTCCTATCCGGAGACTATATGTTAAATGGATTTTTGACCTTCGGAAATGGAAGCGGAGCTTGCTCCTTCCACTCCATGCATCAACATGGTATTGCAGTGTTTCCATGAATGGTGCGCTCCCCTTCTCGGGGACAAATAAGTCAAATACAAAAAAAGAATTTGCTTCTTTTGTGCGTGAATGACGGTGTTTTTTCTAATACGTGTGTTTTAAAATTGCTGTGTTTTCGTTGGCTTTATTGGTTTAACGAAAAGCTTGCGTGGAAATGAACACGCTGATAAAGAAATGTTTTTGTAATGTATTTAATTATTTTCTTTACAAGTTTGTGGTGGTGATCCGAGGACGAATTAAACATCCTCGACACAGCTGAAGGTGCAACAAAAGCGAAAGAGGCCGATTGGAATGTTAAAAACACCTGAAAACTTTTTTCACTACCCTTCATACTACAGCTGTCGAAAATCCACAGCAACTACAGCTGTCGAAAATCCACAGCAACGTCGACAGACCTGGAAGCATAGCTGTACTTGTTTAACTCACAACGACAACGGGTAAGTCATTGAGCCCTGTGTTTTTATTTATCCACGTTCTAAAATTGCTATGCTTTCGTTGTTTCTTGATTGCTCTGTACATTTCTTTGTTTCTATTCCACGTAAAGTTACTTTGTAATAACGAAACCATATATTTGAATGCGCAATTTAAATCCATTTGATTGAAATTGTTTCACATATTTCACTCTACACGGTTCAACCGGGCTGGAAACGGAATAAAAATAGGGTAGATCTCGAAGAATGTTTGGTCTCAGACGTGGCTTCGTGCGCTTTCCACCTGGTCACACACAGTAATGAAATGTTAGTCGGACGGCCTTCGGGGGCGCCGTTGATGTGATCGGTCACAGGAAGATGCGGCCGTCTGGCCTCAAAGGGTGTCGCTCATACTTACCTGGCAGGGGAGACACCATGATCATGAAGGTGGTTCACCCAGGGCGAGGCTCAGCCATTGCACTCCGGTTGTGCTGACCCTTTGCGAATTCCCCAAATGTGGGAATCTCGACTGCAAAATTTCTGATAGTGGGGGACTGCGTTCGCGCTCTCCCCTGACCTATGTGTTAAAAATAGATTCTTTTGTCGTTTTACGTAAAATCCAAGAGACGTCTAACCACGGCCCAAGAATACATTAGTCATCAAAAAAGCGGCTATTCAACGACTACATAATTTCTAATAGACAGCGAATATGTGTCTAGGCTAAAACAAGGCTTAATTTGGGCTGTCAGTGAAAATCTAATAGACGTTTGACCATTCCAAAAGAATAGACTAGCCATTAAATAGAACCACAATCAAACGGCTACATGTCTAAGAGACAGTCAACAAAATAATGCTTAGATGATTCTTTTATTTCCAATATAAGAGGTTCTCGGGAATGGCAATCATCCAAACTAATAAATTATAAAGGCTTTTATAAGAAAATGACAACAGTTAAACAACATAGACAGCGTTGGGCAATACAAAATGCTAATAAATACAAGACAAATTGAAATATTGTACATGCATGTACATTAAACAAGCCAACAAATCTGCCAATGGGCTACGACAATTTTTCTTGAATTAAGTGTTTATATCTAGATTTGTTTCTTACCCCTTTGGCAGATTTATTTGCTTGTTTTAAGCCCAAATTCGCTTAAATTTTGAGTTTTTTTCTCCCTAAAGGCTAGGCTTATTTTCTTAGGGCATTTTGCTCATCAAAAAATGCATCTTATTTTAAGACTTTCTAGATATTTGTACAGTGAAAACAGTTCGAAATAACAAGTAAGAAATGATTTTTTGCAATGTATTCATTCATTCGCTACCCTTCATAATACAGCTGTCGAAAAACCACAGCAACGTCGACAGACCTGGAAGCGTAGCTGTATTTGTTTAACTCACAAAGACAACGGGTAAAGTATTTTCTTGATTACCTAAATGACTTGCCGTAAGAAAATAAGTTTAGGTTTAAGAGGGGGAAATACAGTTTAAAGGGATATTTCAATTTATGATGATAATTCTGTCATCATTTACTCATGCATACAGGCTTACAACAACACGAGGATTAGTTTTTTTCTGAGTAACACAAAAGAAGGTATTTTGAGGAATGATGGTAAACCCACAGCAGATAGTCACCATTGACTTCCATAGTAGGAATAAAAAAAATATTTCTTCATCATTTATCACGATACTTCCAAAATATTTTTTCCTACTAAGTCAATGTTTCATTATTTGCTTTACAAGCTTAAAAATGATGGTGACATGATTCCATGGTAATCACAAACAGTTAAACAAGTAAGATAATCACCATTACTTTTAAAAGCATTTTGAAAATTGCTTGCTTATGCTGGGAGTAAAGGTATTTCACGCAGTGCGCATCCTCTTTAAAAGGTAATGTATGCTTCTTTTAAAGCTGACACATTTGCCACATTAAAATAACAGAAATGTGTACTTTTTAAACTTTTTGGAGCCGGTGTGTCTGTGTTCTTGGGGCACACATCTACATGTAAAAGCAGAATTGCTTATTATTCTTCTCTATTTCTTGTATAGGTCAATTATGAGTGAAGAACCGTTCACCAAATGAAGACCGCAGCCAGGTGACGGGATTCTGTGGTAATCGCAAACAGGTAAACCAGTAAAATAATCATCATTTATTGTTAAAATAATTTTGAAAATTGAAGTTCTGTGTGTTCTTATTGTACTTTATTTATTTCTGCAGGTAAGCACCATACCGTAAGCTTCATTCCCTTTATAACAGGTAAGGTTCATACTGTTTTATTCTTTTGTACTGTTTTATTCGTACTGTTTTAAATCATTCAGTAAATGCAAAGTTAAACTGATGTGTTTTTAATCTAGATTTAAAAGTGTCTACTGTTGAAGCACATCTGATCTCTTCTGAAAGCTGATAATAACTAAATGCTGATGCACCTTGTTTTGAGTGAACCCCTGTTTTTTCTAAATGACCTGATCCTATTGCTCCGAGTAATCGGTTTCATATTCGATTAGCATATCTGTCATGTATTTCGGCCTGTAGCCATGAAGTGGTTTTTAAACAAGTAACAGTACTTTTTTAATCCATTGTCCATTGCAATAATCGGCCCTGCTGGTGATGAAAGCATGAACAAGTTTCTCTAAGTCCTGTCTTGAGACAAAACCTCCAATTCTGGCAATATTTCTGAGATGGTAGTAAAAGCAGAATTCCTTATTATTTTTCTCTATCTCAGGCTCTATGGCATATATGTCATGATTTTATTTGTCTATTTATATGTCTATTTACAAGGACTGCCTTGGCCAAACGTTATTGTTAATTAATATTGAAGCAGTTATTTAACATATTTCCTTTGAGTAGTGATTTGTGTAATGATCCATATATCTATTTTTATGTATATTTTTAACTTAGGAATGTGATTTTAAAGCACATATTTGTTATTGTATGACACCTCTCATGTTATGAAAGTAAAAAATAAATGTATTTTCTGATGTCTTGCATTTCTGTTTTTAAACTGTTAATCCTTATCAAGTGCTATACATTAGAAAGTGGATAAATAACAAAAATGTCACTCCTGACAGCTGATAAATTAATCGTTCTTTATAGCACCACTGAGGTGAGCATTTTTCAAGGCAAGATTCTTTATAGAACCGTATAAAAAGGTTCTATATAGTACCAAAAAAACGGGTTCTGCTATGGTTACAAGCTGAAGAACCCTTATTTGGTACTATTTAGGAGCATTTGTCTTTAGAGTGTTGCGTAGGTTCGAAACTTTCAATCTTTAAACCAAAAAAAAGGGTCACACGGTTTTATTTGTGGTGTGGACATGAACACGCTGCAGGCATTGAAATGTAATTTGTAATTTATTCTCTCATTTCATATTTAACAAATAGAAAGCAAAGTGCTATTCAATCAGTTTAACTAAACAACTGGTGTTCCTCAATTTTGGGGCCTATTTTGTTCAGTATATCAGTTTTGTTCAGTTTTGTATGTGCATGCAAAAAGCATTCAGCGAGCAAATTAACTGAAGCTTTACCTTCGTGTTTCTTTTTGTATGAGTGATAACTGTTTCTGTATGTATTTGTATGGTTTTTTTACAAGTATAGAGTGAAATGCACACGGTGAGTAATGAACGCAGACCTTCAGTGCCGGATCTCTGACCCGCTAACCTCCATCCCGACAGCCAGCGCCTTCTCCGGATGCCATTGCGGTATCGCTCCTCGGCTTTTTGGGTAAAATCGAGTGGACACCGGGGACTACACGTTTGAATGGATTTTTGACCTTCGGCTATGGAAGCGAGGCTTGCTCCGTCCACTCCGTGCATCGACTCTGGCGCTTTCCGGGGACAAATAAGGTGAGTTTAAAACCAGAGTTTGCTTCTTTTGTGCGTGGTTGCCAGTTTGTTTGCCAATCCGTGGTCATAATATGTTCCGCTTCGTGGTTTCTCCATCGCTCAGTACTTTTCTGTGTTTCTATTTTACGTAAAGCTAACACCAAAACGATTGTGGAAAGCGCTATATAGATTGTTCTCAAAGAAAAAACGAGAAACAAACCCATGTGAATATGGGTCAAATTATCTAGGCGGAGCACTTCGTTCAAAGAAAAACGCAACAGAATTGTTTGCGTTGAACAAAGACAATGGTGCGTGCAGACATCGAATGTGTATTGTGGATAAAAAATGGCCAGTGGGGTGGGACAATTTTTCTTGAATTAAGTGTTTATGGGAAAAGTTAACGAATTTTTTCTTACCCTGTAGGCAGATTTATTTGCTTGTTTTAAGCATAAAATAACAGGAGAAGAAATTGTGTAGGGGGAGCAGAGGGTTTTTTTTTTCGTTCAAAGAAAAGCAGCGTGGCACGAATGAATGTTTGGCTGAAATGCTATCGTAATTTCCCCCTTAATTTTCCTTACAAACATGAAACCAGAGAGAAGGGCCAGTTGGCATCGAATTGCACCTTGTATTCGGTGATTGATTGAGGAAAAATATGCGTATGTGTATATATACACTTGTTTTGTTGAACAGAGACAATGGCCGCGTGCTCCAGCGTCACCTATATGCCTATTTCACAAAATGGCGCCTTTGACCGGAAGTAAGGAAGACATCGTTCAGGTTGCACCACTACGATGGCCACTCAATATAGTATGGACTGACAGCTGCTTTGTTTTCTCCTACACATGAATTTACTTGTAAAAATAACAATAACATATATTGTCGATTGGTGTTATATTATTTTTTTAGCATTTCGTCTTATCAAAATATATCATATGTTAGACAGCTGTCAATTTTAAATAAAATAACGAGACATACATAATTCGTGTCTGCTCCCGTTTATTGTAATGAGTCTGCACATTTGGAGAAATACTTAGACATTTTACTTCTTATTTCTTTAGACTGAATAATTATTTCTTATTAATTCCAAAGTATGAGACCCGATGATCTAATCGTGGTGTATGTGCTATTCCTCGTTTGTTTGCCTGCATCCATTGCTTTACGGCTTGCTTGTTGCGTTGAAATGCACATTTGATTTCTTTACCAGCATTGGATTTAGACCATTCAATGAGAAGAGTTAACAGCGTTTATTATGATTGATAAGCCCTCAACGGAGAATGAAGTCTGCATACATTAAAAGCCTTATTTTGTTTTTATCGTGTGCCTTCCAAAATGTATGCGACGAAACTTAAATCACGCAAAAAATGAATGGTAACTAGACGTGCTTGTTGTGTGCAGGGAGTGCATTTATTTGTAAACTTTTGCTAAATCAAAATGGTTTATTTGTATTTGCTTTTTACCTGGGTTTTATCAGGTTCGCAGTCGGGACATTTTTAATCCATAGTGTATGGAGTTATCTAGTAGAAAATGATCTGCTGTTTTTTGGTAGAATGTTGTGTGAGCTAAAGAAACGAGGAATAAAACAAACACCGCGATTAAAAAAAATCAGATCGCATACTTTGTAATTGAAAATAAATAATAATTAATTCCAAAGAAATAAGAAGTAAAATGTGTAAGTATTCCTCAAAATGTGCTTTGGACTAAGTCCCCGTCATCACAGCAAACGGGAGCAGACCCAGATAGGTATGTCTAGTTATTTTATTTAAAATTTTCAGCCGTCTGTAAATTCATGTTTGAAAGAAAAAAGTAAATGAATATCTTACTTACTGTTTTTGTCTTGTTTTCTTGTGAATATCTGACAATTCTTAAATGGAGATACATTTACTTGGTAAGCAAAGTGGCTTAAGATATTATGTATTGTAATAGAAAATTGTTATAAAAGCGTTTTGTGTTTGCTGGGAATTCACAGCCATATAATTAATTATAATAACGCACTTTTTGTTTATAAACATGTTAAAAAATACATTAACACAGAATAATGTGGCAACAAATCAAACGTGCATTTAAATGCAACAAGCAAAAATAAATAAATAAAGCAAATGCACGGAAAAGAAACGAGGAATAAAACAAACACCGCGATTAAAAAATCAGATCGTATACTTTGTAATAATTGAAATAAATTATAAAAATCAACAGGTTTATATTTAAAACAAGTAAAAAATATCTGCCAGCGGGGTAAGAAAAATAAACTTAATTCTAGTTTCAACTTAATTCAATAATAAACTCAATTTAGGTTTATTTTTCTTACCCCACTGGCAGATATTTTTACTTGTTTTAAGCCTTAACCTATTACATTTTAGAATTTATTTCAGTAAACAAGACTTAAATTCTAAGCCACTTTGCTTATTAAGTAAATGTATCTTGATTTAAGAATTATTTTTTAACTCGAAAACATGAATAAAATACTAAGTAAACGAACAGATTGGGATGTTCAAAACACTTAAACATTTTTTTTTCACTCTACCCTTCATATTACAGCTGTCGAAAAACCACAGCAACGTTGACAGACCTGGAAGCCATGATATATTAGCAGTTTTTAAAATAAGTTAAATCTAGAATCCTTATTGGTTTTAGATACTTAAAAGCAATGAATGATCTTCTTTCTTTTGAATTGATTTGGTATTATGGAGGAGCTCTGTGTCTGGTTATTGAAGATGATTTGGTCTTTGCTCCTATGTTGGCTTATTTTTTGTTATTTCCGTTACTATATATATATATATATATATATATATATATATATATATTCCCCTTTGTTTTTTCTGATTTGAGGTTATGAAAATGTTTTAATTTATAATAAAGGTTTTTTGAAAATTCTAAATTCTCTCTCTCTCTCTCTCTCTCTCTCTCTCTCTCTCTCTCTCTCTCATGAGCGTGGATCAGTTCCTGCATCAAGGAAAAAATGCGCATCCTGGTAAATTTCAGAAGTTAGACGACTGAGCTGCAGCGGACAGCGTAAGATTTATGAAAACACATTTGAGAAGAAAGGCAAAGCATGTTTCACAGTTAATCCAAGACCATAATGACAATTTTGCGCTCTGTTTCCCGAAGCTCGTGGAGGCGTGGAGCAGCATACACAGTTAAGGTATGTGCGATCTACCGGCATTACCTTTACGATCGACGTATTGGATCTGCAAGCTGCAAGCAAATTAACTGAAGCTTTACTTCATGTTTCTGTTTGGTTAAGCGATGACTGCTTTTTCCCAACAGTTTGTGTGTGTTTTCTGCATGGGTTTAGAAAACATGAACTTCTGATCTGCTAGCTCAACGTTCTACCTCTGTAACGTATAGAGTTAAATGCCCGCTAGCCTCCACCCCAAAAGCCAGCGCCTTCGCCGGCTCCCCCTTTGGCTGCGTCTATTCCGGTATCGCTTCTCGGCCTTTTGGCTAAGATCAAGTGTAGTATCTGTTCTTATCAGTTTAATGTCTGATACGTCTCCTATCCGGAGACTATATGTTAAATGGATTTTTGACCTTCGGAAATGGAAGCGGAGCTTGCTCCTTCCACTCCATGCATCAACATGGTATTGCAGTGTTTCCATGAATGGTGCGCTCCCCTTCTCGGGGACAAATAAGTCAAATACAAAAAAAGAATTTGCTTCTTCTGTGCGTGAATGACGGTGTTTTTTCTAATACGTGTGTTTTAAAATTGCTGTGTTTTCGTTGGCTTTATTGGTTTAACGAAAAGCTTGCGTGGAAATGAACACGCTGATAAAGAAATGTTTTTGTAATGTATTTAATTATTTTCTTTACAAGTTTGTGGTGGTGATCCGAGGACGAATTAAACATCCTCGACACAGCTGAAGGTGCAACAAAAGCGAAAGAGGCCGATTGGAATGTTAAAAACACCTGAAAACTTTTTTCACTACCCTTCATACTACAGCTGTCGAAAATCCACAGCAACTACAGCTGTCGAAAATCCACAGCAACGTCGACAGACCTGGAAGCATAGCTGTACTTGTTTAACTCACAACGACAACGGGTAAGTCATTGAGCCCTGTGTTTTTATTTATCCACGTTCTAAAATTGCTATGCTTTCGTTGTTTCTTGATTGCTCTGTACATTTCTTTGTTTCTATTCCACGTAAAGTTACTTTGTAATAACGAAACCATATATTTGAATGCGCAATTTAAATCCATTTGATTGAAATTGTTTCACATATTTCACTCTACACGGTTCAACCGGGCTGGAAACGGAATAAAAATAGGGTAGATCTCGAAGAATGTTTGGTCTCAGACGTGGCTTCGTGCGCTTTCCACCTGGTCACACACAGTAATGAAATGTTAGTCGGACGGCCTTCGGGGGCGCCGTTGATGTGATCGGTCACAGGAAGATGCGGCCGTCTGGCCTCAAAGGGTGTCGCTCATACTTACCTGGCAGGGGAGACACCATGATCATGAAGGTGGTTCACCCAGGGCGAGGCTCAGCCATTGCACTCCGGTTGTGCTGACCCTTTGCGAATTCCCCAAATGTGGGAATCTCGACTGCAAAATTTCTGATAGTGGGGGACTGCGTTCGCGCTCTCCCCTGACCTATGTGTTAAAAATAGATTCTTTTGTCGTTTTACGTAAAATCCAAGAGACGTCTAACCACGGCCCAAGAATACATTAGTCATCAAAAAAGCGGCTATTCAACGACTACATAATTTCTAATAGACAGCGAATATGTGTCTAGGCTAAAACAAGGCTTAATTTGGGCTGTCAGTGAAAATCTAATAGACGTTTGACCATTCCAAAAGAATAGACTAGCCATTAAATAGAACCACAATCAAACGGCTACATGTCTAAGAGACAGTCAACAAAATAATGCTTAGATGATTCTTTTATTTCCAATATAAGAGGTTCTCGGAAATGGCAATCATCCAAACTAATAAATTATAAAGGCTTTTATAAGAAAATGACAACAGTTAAACAACATAGACAGCGTTGGGCAATACAAAATGCTAATAAATACAAGACAAATTGAAATATTGTACATGCATGTACATTAAACAAGCCAACAAATCTGCCAATGGGCTACGACAATTTTTCTTGAATTAAGTGTTTATATCTAGATTTGTTTCTTACCCCTTTGGCAGATTTATTTGCTTGTTTTAAGCCCAAATTCGCTTAAATTTTGAGTTTTTTTCTCCCTAAAGGCTAGGCTTATTTTCTTAGGGCATTTTGCTCATCAAAAAATGCATCTTATTTTAAGACTTTCTAGATATTTGTACAGTGAAAACAGTTCGAAATAACAAGTAAGAAATGATTTTTTGCAATGTATTCATTCATTCGCTACCCTTCATAATACAGCTGTCGAAAAACCACAGCAACGTCGACAGACCTGGAAGCGTAGCTGTATTTGTTTAACTCACAAAGACAACGGGTAAAGTATTTTCTTGATTACCTAAATGACTTGCCGTAAGAAAATAAGTTTAGGTTTAAGGGGGGGAAATACAGTTTAAAGGGATATTTCAATTTATGATGATAATTCTGTCATCATTTACTCATGCATACAGGCTTACAACAACACGAGGATTAGTTTTTTTCTGAGTAACACAAAAGAAGGTATTTTGAGGAATGATGGTAAACCCACAGCAGATAGTCACCATTGACTTCCATAGTAGGAATAAAAAAAATATGATGGAATTTATTAGGTACCATCAACCGTGTGCTAACCATCACTTTGCAAAATATTTTCTTCATCATTTATCACGATACTTCCAAAATATTTTTTCCTACTAAGTCAATGTTTCATTATTTGCTTTACAAGCTTAAAAATGATGGTGACATGATTCCATGGTAATCACAAACAGTTAAACAAGTAAGATAATCACCATTACTTTTAAAAGCATTTTGAAAATTGCTTGCTTATGCTGGGAGTAAAGGTATTTCACGCAGTGCGCATCCTCTTTAAAAGGTAATGTATGCTTCTTTTAAAGCTGACACATTTGTCACATTAAAATAACAGAAATGTGTACTTTTTAAACTTTTTGGAGCCGGTGTGTCTGTGTTCTTGGGGCACACATCTACATGTAAAAGCAGAATTGCTTATTATTCTTCTCTATTTCTTGTATAGGTCAATTATGAGTGAAGAACCGTTCACCAAATGAAGACCGCAGCCATGTGACGGGATTCTGTGGTAATCGCAAACAGGTAAACCAGTAAAATAATCATCATTTATTGTTAAAATAATTTTGAAAATTGAAGTTCTGTGTGTTCTTATTGTACTTTATTTATTTCTGCAGGTAAGCACCATACCGTAAGCTTCATTCCCTTTATAACAGGTAAGGTTCATACTGTTTTATTCTTTTGTACTGTTTTATTCGTACTGTTTTAAATCATTCAGTAAATGCAAAGTTAAACTGATGTGTTTTTAATCTAGATTTAAAAGTGTCTACTGTTGAAGCACATCTGATCTCTTCTGAAAGCTGATAATAACTAAATGCTGATGCACCTTGTTTTGAGTGAACCCCTGTTTTTTCTAAATGACCTGATCCTATTGCTCCGAGTAATCGGTTTCATATTCGATTAGCATATCTGTCATGTATTTCGGCCTGTAGCCATGAAGTGGTTTTTAAACAAGTAACAGTACTTTTTTAATCCATTGTCCATTGCAATAATCGGCCCTGCTGGTGATGAAAGCATGAACAAGTTTCTCTAAGTCCTGTCTTGAGACAAAACCTCCAATTCTGGCAATATTTCTGAGATGGTAGTAAAAGCAGAATTCCTTATTATTTTTCTCTATCTCAGGCTCTATGGCATATATGTCATGATTTTATTTGTCTATTTATATGTCTATTTACAAGGACTGCCTTGGCCAAACGTTATTGTTAATTAATATTGAAGCAGTTATTTAACATATTTCCTTTGAGTAGTGATTTGTGTAATGATCCATATATCTATTTTTATGTATATTTTTAACTTAGGAATGTGATTTTAAAGCACATATTTGTTATTGTATGACACCTCTCATGTTATGAAAGTAAAAAATAAATGTATTTTCTGATGTCTTGCATTTCTGTTTTTAACACTGTTCCTGTAGAGGAACACCTAGGTTTACTTCAATATTTTGGATGTAAATGTTTATTGAATCATGACAAACTATATATTTTTGGAAAGGTCTAAGCCTCTAGAATACATATTTCAGCAGTGTTTTATAAAATAAATTATGTAGGGAGAGTAATTGATTCAATTTTAAAGAGAGTGCGCCTCAAAACATTTATGTACTGCTAAATGGCATTGTCCCACCGGTGGGATGCCTACAATTACTTCAGTGTTTTGCATATGAATTTTTATCCAATCATGACAAACTGTATATCAATGGAAAGCTCTAAGAGTGTAGTTTTCATTTGTCAGCATCATTTTGGGAAAATATTGACATAGTGTGAGTCATTTTCTAAAAGGTCACGGGCCCTCAAGCGGGCCCACATTGTTTTTGCATATTTATAACACTAATACCCTATCCTAAACCTAAAAATCTTGACAAACTATGTATCTTTGGAAAGCTCTAAGAGTGTAGTTTTCATATTTCATCACAATTTTTGGAAAATTATGACGTAGTCAGAGTCAGTTTCTAAAATGTCACGGGCCACAGGTGGACCCAATTTGTTTTTACATATAAATAGCACTAATACCCTGTTCTAAACCTAAAATATCTTGACAAACTATATATCTTTGGAAAGCTCTTAGAGTGTAGTTTTCATATTTCATCAAAATTTTGGGAGAGAAATGACGTAGTGAGAGTCAATTTCTAAAAGGTCACAGGCCTACATGTAGGCCCAATTTGTTTTTACATATGTCTAGCACTAAACCCCTACTCTAAACCTAAAAAATCTTGATAAACTATATATCACTGGAAAGCTCTCAGAATGTAGTTTTTATATTTCAAGGTCATCTGATGATAGACATAATGTAGTGACAGATTTTAGATACATGACCCCACCCCCCATAGGAATGCATATTAATTTTATATTTTCATAATTCTAATATCATATTATAAATCTTCAAAAATGTTGACAAACTATATATCATTGGAAAGCTCTAAGAATGTAGTTTTCATATTTCAAAACGTTTTAGCAGTTATAATAATGCAGTGATAGTATTTCATCAATTTGTGACAAGAGAATGCAGCAAACCGTTGACATCTAGTGGCCGTTGTTGGTAAAACCACTAAAAGTGTTACACAAACCTCATTTTTTGTGATTTTAACTTAAAATTTGGATCACAACTGCTTGAGACATATGGCCTCATGTTTACATTATAACTTTTGTGAAACATTTTCATTTTTATAATTTTATTTATCAAATTAATATGTTTTTGCATTATTTTTAATTATTATTATAAATTTAAACTGCTATAACAATTTTTCTGTTAAATATTTTCACATCCAGAAACATCAGTGAAAAACCTTCCATTGTCTTCTTTAAAACAAGACCAAGATTAGTCTTTTAGACCAAAAAATGCCAAAGTTATATTAATTTGAAGCTACACATCAACTTTTCACCCCCCACTCAAAAGGGTGGAGTGACAGGCTTACAAATTACTGTTTTAAATGCTATTTTAACACTGTTTTTTATCCTGGTTCTTAAAACACACTGGAAGCACTTGCAAATAGCTAATGTTATTCTAAAAAATTAAGTATATTGAACTGTAGTTATTTTTAATGGTTTTAAAGATAACATAAATTGTATAGAGGTGCTTTTAAATAGCATGTGGATATCTTATATTTTGTGTTTTAGAGTTTCAGGATTTAAATTGCGTTTTTAATCCTCATTAAAATTATGTTTTATTTCAGATCTATTTTTTGTTTTTAGACCTGCATGTGCAGGGGTATAAAATGTTTTATGTAACCTGACTTGTTTACAGCATGTGCTGTTATTTATATGATGATCTTGTTTCAATAAACAAAAATAGAAAAAAAAAAAAAAAAAATCTGTTCTTATCAGTTTAATGTCTGATACGTCTCCTATCCGGAGACTATATGTTAAATGGATTTTTGACCTTCGGAAATGGAAGCGGAGCTTGCTCCTTCCACTCCATGCATCAACATGGTATTGCAGTGTTTCCATGAATGGTGCGCTCCCCTTCTCGGGGACAAATAAGTCAAATACAAAAAAAGAATTTGCTTCTTTTGTGCGTGAATGACGGTGTTTTTTCTAATACGTGTGTTTTAAAATTGCTGTGTTTTCGTTGGCTTTATTGGTTTAACGAAAAGCTTGCGTGGAAATGAACACGCTGATAAAGAAATGTTTTTGTAATGTATTTAATTATTTTCTTTACAAGTTTGTGGTGGTGATCCGAGGACGAATTAAACATCCTCGACACAGCTGAAGGTGCAACAAAAGCGAAAGAGGCCGATTGGAATGTTAAAAACACCTGAAAACTTTTTTCACTACCCTTCATACTACAGCTGTCGAAAATCCACAGCAACTACAGCTGTCGAAAATCCACAGCAACGTCGACAGACCTGGAAGCATAGCTGTACTTGTTTAACTCACAACGACAACGGGTAAGTCATTGAGCCCTGTGTTTTTATTTATCCACGTTCTAAAATTGCTATGCTTTCGTTGTTTCTTGATTGCTCTGTACATTTCTTTGTTTCTATTCCACGTAAAGTTACTTTGTAATAACGAAACCATATATTTGAATGCGCAATTTAAATCCATTTGATTGAAATTGTTTCACATATTTCACTCTACACGGTTCAACCGGGCTGGAAACGGAATAAAAATAGGGTAGATCTCGAAGAATGTTTGGTCTCAGACGTGGCTTCGTGCGCTTTCCACCTGGTCACACACAGTAATGAAATGTTAGTCGGACGGCCTTCGGGGGCGCCGTTGATGTGATCGGTCACAGGAAGATGCGGCCGTCTGGCCTCAAAGGGTGTCGCTCATACTTACCTGGCAGGGGAGACACCATGATCATGAAGGTGGTTCACCCAGGGCGAGGCTCAGCCATTGCACTCCGGTTGTGCTGACCCTTTGCGAATTCCCCAAATGTGGGAATCTCGACTGCAAAATTTCTGATAGTGGGGGACTGCGTTCGCGCTCTCCCCTGACCTATGTGTTAAAAATAGATTCTTTTGTCGTTTTACGTAAAATCCAAGAGACGTCTAACCACGGCCCAAGAATACATTAGTCATCAAAAAAGCGGCTATTCAACGACTACATAATTTCTAATAGACAGCGAATATGTGTCTAGGCTAAAACAAGGCTTAATTTGGGCTGTCAGTGAAAATCTAATAGACGTTTGACCATTCCAAAAGAATAGACTAGCCATTAAATAGAACCACAATCAAACGGCTACATGTCTAAGAGACAGTCAACAAAATAATGCTTAGATGATTCTTTTATTTCCAATATAAGAGGTTCTCGGGAATGGCAATCATCCAAACTAATAAATTATAAAGGCTTTTATAAGAAAATGACAACAGTTAAACAACATAGACAGCGTTGGGCAATACAAAATGCTAATAAATACAAGACAAATTGAAATATTGTACATGCATGTACATTAAACAAGCCAACAAATCTGCCAATGGGCTACGACAATTTTTCTTGAATTAAGTGTTTATATCTAGATTTGTTTCTTACCCCTTTGGCAGATTTATTTGCTTGTTTTAAGCCCAAATTCGCTTAAATTTTGAGTTTTTTTCTCCCTAAAGGCTAGGCTTATTTTCTTAGGGCATTTTGCTCATCAAAAAATGCATCTTATTTTAAGACTTTCTAGATATTTGTACAGTGAAAACAGTTCGAAATAACAAGTAAGAAATGATTTTTTGCAATGTATTCATTCATTCGCTACCCTTCATAATACAGCTGTCGAAAAACCACAGCAACGTCGACAGACCTGGAAGCGTAGCTGTATTTGTTTAACTCACAAAGACAACGGGTAAAGTATTTTCTTGATTACCTAAATGACTTGCCGTAAGAAAATAAGTTTAGGTTTAAGGGGGGGAAATACAGTTTAAAGGGATATTTCAATTTATGATGATAATTCTGTCATCATTTACTCATGCATACAGGCTTACAACAACACGAGGATTAGTTTTTTTCTGAGTAACACAAAAGAAGGTATTTTGAGGAATGATGGTAAACCCACAGCAGATAGTCACCATTGACTTCCATAGTAGGAATAAAAAAAATATGATGGAATTTATTAGGTACCATCAACCGTGTGCTAACCATCACTTTGCAAAATATTTTCTTCATCATTTATCACGATACTTCCAAAATATTTTTTCCTACTAAGTCAATGTTTCATTATTTGCTTTACAAGCTTAAAAATGATGGTGACATGATTCCATGGTAATCACAAACAGTTAAACAAGTAAGATAATCACCATTACTTTTAAAAGCATTTTGAAAATTGCTTGCTTATGCTGGGAGTAAAGGTATTTCACGCAGTGCGCATCCTCTTTAAAAGGTAATGTATGCTTCTTTTAAAGCTGACACATTTGCCACATTAAAATAACAGAAATGTGTACTTTTTAAACTTTTTGGAGCCGGTGTGTCTGTGTTCTTGGGGCACACATCTACATGTAAAAGCAGAATTGCTTATTATTCTTCTCTATTTCTTGTATAGGTCAATTATGAGTGAAGAACCGTTCACCAAATGAAGACCGCAGCCAGGTGACGGGATTCTGTGGTAATCGCAAACAGGTAAACCAGTAAAATAATCATCATTTATTGTTAAAATAATTTTGAAAATTGAAGTTCTGTGTGTTCTTATTGTACTTTATTTATTTCTGCAGGTAAGCACCATACCGTAAGCTTCATTCCCTTTATAACAGGTAAGGTTCATACTGTTTTATTCTTTTGTACTGTTTTATTCGTACTGTTTTAAATCATTCAGTAAATGCAAAGTTAAACTGATGTGTTTTTAATCTAGATTTAAAAGTGTCTACTGTTGAAGCACATCTGATCTCTTCTGAAAGCTGATAATAACTAAATGCTGATGCACCTTGTTTTGAGTGAACCCCTGTTTTTTCTAAATGACCTGATCCTATTGCTCCGAGTAATCGGTTTCATATTCGATTAGCATATCTGTCATGTATTTCGGCCTGTAGCCATGAAGTGGTTTTTAAACAAGTAACAGTACTTTTTTAATCCATTGTCCATTGCAATAATCGGCCCTGCTGGTGATGAAAGCATGAACAAGTTTCTCTAAGTCCTGTCTTGAGACAAAACCTCCAATTCTGGCAATATTTCTGAGATGGTAGTAAAAGCAGAATTCCTTATTATTTTTCTCTATCTCAGGCTCTATGGCATATATGTCATGATTTTATTTGTCTATTTATATGTCTATTTACAAGGACTGCCTTGGCCAAACGTTATTGTTAATTAATATTGAAGCAGTTATTTAACATATTTCCTTTGAGTAGTGATTTGTGTAATGATCCATATATCTATTTTTATGTATATTTTTAACTTAGGAATGTGATTTTAAAGCACATATTTGTTATTGTATGACACCTCTCATGTTATGAAAGTAAAAAATAAATGTATTTTCTGATGTCTTGCATTTCTGTTTTTAAACTGTTAATCCTTATCAAGTGCTATACATTAGAAAGTGGATAAATAACAAAAATGTCACTCCTGACAGCTGATAAATTAATCGTTCTTTATAGCACCACTGAGGTGAGCATTTTTCAAGGCAAGATTCTTTATAGAACCGTATAAAAAGGTTCTATATAGTACCCAAAAAACGGGTTCTGCTATGGTTACAAGCTGAAGAACCCTTATTTGGTACTATTTAGGAGCATTTGTCTTTAGAGTGTTGCGTAGGTTCGAAACTTTCAATCTTTAAACCAAAAAAAAGGGTCACACGGTTTTATTTGTGGTGTGGACATGAACACGCTGCAGGCATTGAAATGTAATTTGTAATTTATTCTCTCATTTCATATTTAACAAATAGAAAGCAAAGTGCTATTCAATCAGTTTAACTAAACAACTGGTGTTCCTCAATTTTGGGGCCTATTTTGTTCAGTATATCAGTTTTGTTCAGTTTTGTATGTGCATGCAAAAAGCATTCAGCGAGCAAATTAACTGAAGCTTTACCTTCGTGTTTCTTTTTGTATGAGTGATAACTGTTTCTGTATGTATTTGTATGGTTTTTTTACAAGTATAGAGTGAAATGCACACGGTGAGTAATGAACGCAGACCTTCAGTGCCGGATCTCTGACCCGCTAACCTCCATCCCGACAGCCAGCGCCTTCTCCGGATGCCATTGCGGTATCGCTCCTCGGCTTTTTGGGTAAAATCGAGTGGACACCGGGGACTACACGTTTGAATGGATTTTTGACCTTCGGCTATGGAAGCGAGGCTTGCTCCGTCCACTCCGTG
This sequence comes from Paramisgurnus dabryanus, assembly GCF_030506205.2. Classification (NCBI taxonomy): domain Eukaryota; kingdom Metazoa; phylum Chordata; class Actinopteri; order Cypriniformes; family Cobitidae; genus Paramisgurnus; species Paramisgurnus dabryanus. Next base: position 7,227,743 of record NC_133345.1, on the reverse strand, counting down.
CATCGACTCTGGCGCTTTCCGGGGACAAATAAGGTGAGTTTAAAACCAGAGTTTGCTTCTTTTGTGCGTGGTTGCCAGTTTGTTTGCCAATCCGTGGTCATAATATGTTCCGCTTCGTGGTTTCTCCATCGCTCAGTACTTTCCTGTGTTTCTATTTTACGTAAAGCTAACACCAAAACGATTGTGGAAAGCGCTATATAGATTGTTCTCAAAGAAAAAACGAGAAACAAACCCATGTGAATATGGGTCAAATTATCTAGGCGGAGCACTTCGTTCAAAGAAAAACGCAACAGAATTGTTTGCGTTGAACAAAGACAATGGTGCGTGCAGACATCGAATGTGTATTGTGGATAAAAAATGGCCAGTGGGGTGGGACAATTTTTCTTGAATTAAGTGTTTATGGGAAAAGTTAACGAATTTTTTCTTACCCTGTAGGCAGATTTATTTGCTTGTTTTAAGCATAAAATAACAGGAGAAGAAATTGTGTAGGGGGAGCAGAGGGTTTTTTTTTTCGTTCAAAGAAAAGCAGCGTGGCACGAATGAATGTTTGGCTGAAATGCTATCGTAATTTCCCCCTTAATTTTCCTTACAAACATGAAACCAGAGAGAAGGGCCAGTTGGCATCGAATTGCACCTTGTATTCGGTGATTGATTGAGGAAAAATATGCGTATGTGTATATATACACTTGTTTTGTTGAACAGAGACAATGGCCGCGTGCTCCAGCGTCACCTATATGCCTATTTCACAAAATGGCGCCTTTGACCGGAAGTAAGGAAGACATCGTTCAGGTTGCACCACTACGATGGCCACTCAATATAGTATGGACTGACAGCTGCTTTGTTTTCTCCTACACATGAATTTACTTGTAAAAATAACAATAACATATATTGTCGATTGGTGTTATATTATTTTTTTAGCATTTCGTCTTATCAAAATATATCATATGTTAGACAGCTGTCAATTTTAAATAAAATAACGAGACATACATAACTATTCGTGTCTGCTCCCGTTTATTGTAATGAGTCTGCACATTTGGAGAAATACTTAGACATTTTACTTCTTATTTCTTTAGACTGAATAATTATTTCTTATTAATTCCAAAGTATGAGACCCGATGATCTAATCGTGGTGTATGTGCTATTCCTCGTTTGTTTGCCTGCATCCATTGCTTTACGGCTTGCTTGTTGCGTTGAAATGCACATTTGATTTCTTTACCAGCATTGGATTTAGACCATTCAATGAGAAGAGTTAACAGCGTTTATTATGATTGATAAGCCCTCAACGGAGAATGAAGTCTGCATACATTAAAAGCCTTATTTTGTTTTTATCGTGTGCCTTCCAAAATGTATGCGACGAAACTTAAATCACGCAAAAAATGAATGGTAACTAGACGTGCTTGTTGTGTGCAGGGAGTGCATTTATTTGTAAACTTTTGCTAAATCAAAATGGTTTATTTGTATTTGCTTTTTACCTGGGTTTTATCAGGTTCGCAGTCGGGACATTTTTAATCCATAGTGTATGGAGTTATCTAGTAGAAAATGATCTGCTGTTTTTTGGTAGAATGTTGTGTGAGCTAAAGAAACGAGGAATAAAACAAACACCGCGATTAAAAAAAATCAGATCGCATACTTTGTAATTGAAAATAAATAATAATTAATTCCAAAGAAATAAGAAGTAAAATGTGTAAGTATTCCTCAAAATGTGCTTTGGACTAAGTCCCCGTCATCACAGCAAACGGGAGCAGACCCAGATAGGTATGTCTAGTTATTTTATTTAAAATTTTCAGCCGTCTGTAAATTCATGTTTGAAAGAAAAAAGTAAATGAATATCTTACTTACTGTTTTTGTCTTGTTTTCTTGTGAATATCTGACAATTCTTAAATGGAGATACATTTACTTGGTAAGCAAAGTGGCTTAAGATATTATGTATTGTAATAGAAAATTGTTATAAAAGCGTTTTGTGTTTGCTGGGAATTCACAGCCATATAATTAATTATACTAACGCACTTTTTGTTTATAAACATGTTAAAAAATACATTAACACAGAATAATGTGGCAACAAATCAAACGTGCATTTAAATGCAACAAGCAAAAATAAATAAATAAAGCAAATGCACGGAAAAGAAACGAGGAATAAAACAAACACCGCGATTAAAAAATCAGATCGTATACTTTGTAATAATTGAAATAAATTATAAAAATCAACAGGTTTATATTTAAAACAAGTAAAAAATATCTGCCAGCGGGGTAAGAAAAATTAACTTAATTCTAGTTTCAACTTAATTCAATAATAAACTCAATTTAGGTTTATTTTTCTTACCCCACTGGCAGATATTTTTACTTGTTTTAAGCCTTAACCTATTACATTTTAGAATTTATTTCAGTAAACAAGACTTAAATTCTAAGCCACTTTGCTTATTAAGTAAATGTATCTTGATTTAAGAATTATTTTTTAACTCGAAAACATGAATAAAATACTAAGTAAACGAACAGATTGGGATGTTCAAAACACTTAAACATTTTTTTTTCACTCTACCCTTCATATTACAGCTGTCGAAAAACCACAGCAACGTTGACAGACCTGGAAGCCATGATATATTAGCAGTTTTTAAAATAAGTTAAATCTAGAATCCTTATTGGTTTTAGATACTTAAAAGCAATGAATGATCTTCTTTCTTTTGAATTGATTTGGTATTATGGAGGAGCTCTGTGTCTGGTTATTGAAGATGATTTGGTCTTTGCTCCTATGTTGGCTTATTTTTTGTTATTTCCGTTACTATATATATATATATATATATTTTTCCCCTTTGTTTTTTCTGATTTGAGGTTATGAAAATGTTTTAATTTGTAATAAAGGTTTTTTGAAAATTCTAAATTCTCTCTCTCTCTCTCTCTCTCTCTCTCATGAGCGTGGATCAGTTCCTGCATCAAGGAAAAAATGCGCATCCTGGTAAATTTCAGAAGTTAGACGACTGAGCTGCAGCGGACAGCGTAAGATTTATGAAAACACATTTGAGAAGAAAGGCAAAGCATGTTTCACAGTTAATCCAAGACCATAATGACAATTTTGCGCTCTGTTTCCCGAAGCTCGTGGAGGCGTGGAGCAGCATACACAGTTAAGGTATGTGCGATCTACCGGCATTACCTTTACGATCGACGTATTGGATCTGCAAGCTGCAAGCAAATTAACTGAAGCTTTACTTCATGTTTCTGTTTGGTTAAGCGATGACTGCTTTTTCCCAACAGTTTGTGTGTGTTTTCTGCATGGGTTTAGAAAACATGAACTTCTGATCTGCTAGCTCAACGTTCTACCTCTGTAACGTATAGAGTTAAATGCCCGCTAGCCTCCACCCCAAAAGCCAGCGCCTTCGCCGGCTCCCCCTTTGGCTGCGTCTATTCCGGTATCGCTTCTCGGCCTTTTGGCTAAGATCAAGTGTAGTATCTGTTCTTATCAGTTTAATGTCTGATACGTCTCCTATCCGGAGACTATATGTTAAATGGATTTTTGACCTTCGGAAATGGAAGCGGAGCTTGCTCCTTCCACTCCATGCATCAACATGGTATTGCAGTGTTTCCATGAATGGTGCGCTCCCCTTCTCGGGGACAAATAAGTCAAATACAAAAAAAGAATTTGCTTCTTTTGTGCGTGAATGACGGTGTTTTTTCTAATACGTGTGTTTTAAAATTGCTGTGTTTTCGTTGGCTTTATTGGTTTAACGAAAAGCTTGCGTGGAAATGAACACGCTGATAAAGAAATGTTTTTGTAATGTATTTAATTATTTTCTTTACAAGTTTGTGGTGGTGATCCGAGGACGAATTAAACATCCTCGACACAGCTGAAGGTGCAACAAAAGCGAAAGAGGCCGATTGGAATGTTAAAAACACCTGAAAACTTTTTTCACTACCCTTCATACTACAGCTGTCGAAAATCCACAGCAACTACAGCTGTCGAAAATCCACAGCAACGTCGACAGACCTGGAAGCATAGCTGTACTTGTTTAACTCACAACGACAACGGGTAAGTCATTGAGCCCTGTGTTTTTATTTATCCACGTTCTAAAATTGCTATGCTTTCGTTGTTTCTTGATTGCTCTGTACATTTCTTTGTTTCTATTCCACGTAAAGTTACTTTGTAATAACGAAACCATATATTTGAATGCGCAATTTAAATCCATTTGATTTAAATTGTTTCACATATTTCACTCTACACGGTTCAACCGGGCTGGAAACGGAATAAAAATAGGGTAGATCTCGAAGAATGTTTGGTCTCAGACGTGGCTTCGTGCGCTTTCCACCTGGTCACACACAGTAATGAAATGTTAGTCGGACGGCCTTCGGGGGCGCCGTTGATGTGATCGGTCACAGGAAGATGCGGCCGTCTGGCCTCAAAGGGTGTCGCTCATACTTACCTGGCAGGGGAGACACCATGATCATGAAGGTGGTTCACCCAGGGCGAGGCTCAGCCATTGCACTCCGGTTGTGCTGACCCTTTGCGAATTCCCCAAATGTGGGAATCTCGACTGCAAAATTTCTGATAGTGGGGGACTGCGTTCGCGCTCTCCCCTGACCTATGTGTTAAAAATAGATTCTTTTGTCGTTTTACGTAAAATCCAAGAGACGTCTAACCACGGCCCAAGAATACATTAGTCATCAAAAAAGCGGCTATTCAACGACTACATAATTTCTAATAGACAGCGAATATGTGTCTAGGCTAAAACAAGGCTTAATTTGGGCTGTTAGTGAAAATCTAATAGACGTTTGACCATTCCAAAAGAATAGACTAGCCATTAAATAGAACCACAATCAAACGGCTACATGTCTAAGAGACAGTCAACAAAATAATGCTTAGATGATTCTTTTATTTCCAATATAAGAGGTTCTCGGGAATGGCAATCATCCAAACTAATAAATTATAAAGGCTTTTATAAGAAAATGACAACAGTTAAACAACATAGACAGAGTTGGGCAATACAAAATGCTAATAAATACAAGACAAATTGAAATATTGTACATGCATGTACATTAAACAAGCCAACAAATCTGCCAATGGGCTACGACAATTTTTCTTGAATTAAGTGTTTATATCTAGATTTGTTTCTTACCCCTTTGGCAGATTTATTTGCTTGTTTTAAGCCCAAATTCGCTTAAATTTTGAGTTTTTTTCTCCCTAAAGGCTAGGCTTATTTTCTTAGGGCATTTTGCTCATCAAAAAATGCATCTTATTTTAAGACTTTCTAGATATTTGTACAGTGAAAACAGTTCGAAATAACAAGTAAGAAATGATTTTTTGCAATGTATTCATTCATTCGCTACCCTTCATAATACAGCTGTCGAAAAACCACAGCAACGTCGACAGACCTGGAAGCGTAGCTGTATTTGTTTAACTCACAAAGACAACGGGTAAAGTATTTTCTTGATTACCTAAATGACTTGCCGTAAGAAAATAAGTTTAGGTTTAAGGGGGGGAAATACAGTTTAAAGGGATATTTCAATTTATGATGATAATTCTGTCATCATTTACTCATGCATACAGGCTTACAACAACACGAGGATTAGTTTTTTTCTGAGTAACACAAAAGAAGGTATTTTGAGGAATGATGGTAAACCCACAGCAGATAGTCACCATTGACTTCCATAGTAGGAATAAAAAAAATATGATGGAATTTATTAGGTACCATCAACCGTGTGCTAACCATCACTTTGCAAAATATTTTCTTCATCATTTATCACGATACTTCCAAAATATTTTTTCCTACTAAGTCAATGTTTCATTATTTGCTTTACAAGCTTAAAAATGATGGTGACATGATTCCATGGTAATCACAAACAGTTAAACAAGTAAGATAATCACCATTACTTTTAAAAGCATTTTGAAAATTGCTTGCTTATGCTGGGAGTAAAGGTATTTCACGCAGTGCGCATCCTCTTTAAAAGGTAATGTATGCTTCTTTTAAAGCTGACACATTTGCCACATTAAAATAACAGAAATGTGTACTTTTTAAACTTTTTGGAGCCGGTGTGTCTGTGTTCTTGGGGCACACATCTACATGTAAAAGCAGAATTGCTTATTATTCTTCTCTATTTCTTGTATAGGTCAATTATGAGTGAAGAACCGTTCACCAAATGAAGACCGCAGCCAGGTGACGGGATTCTGTGGTAATCGCAAACAGGTAAACCAGTAAAATAATCATCATTTATTGTTAAAATAATTTTGAAAATTGAAGTTCTGTGTGTTCTTATTGTACTTTATTTATTTCTGCAGGTAAGCACCATACCGTAAGCTTCATTCCCTTTATAACAGGTAAGGTTCATACTGTTTTATTCTTTTGTACTGTTTTATTCGTACTGTTTTAAATCATTCAGTAAATGCAAAGTTAAACTGATGTGTTTTTAATCTAGATTTAAAAGTGTCTACTGTTGAAGCACATCTGATCTCTTCTGAAAGCTGATAATAACTAAATGCTGATGCACCTTGTTTTGAGTGAACCCCTGTTTTTTCTAAATGACCTGATCCTATTGCTCCGAGTAATCGGTTTCATATTCGATTAGCATATCTGTCATGTATTTCGGCCTGTAGCCATGAAGTGGTTTTTAAACAAGTAACAGTACTTTTTTAATCCATTGTCCATTGCAATAATCGGCCCTGCTGGTGATGAAAGCATGAACAAGTTTCTCTAAGTCCTGTCTTGAGACAAAACCTCCAATTCTGGCAATATTTCTGAGATGGTAGTAAAAGCAGAATTCCTTATTATTTTTCTCTATCTCAGGCTCTATGGCATATATGTCATGATTTTATTTGTCTATTTATATGTCTATTTACAAGGACTGCCTTGGCCAAACGTTATTGTTAATTAATATTGAAGCAGTTATTTAACATATTTCCTTTGAGTAGTGATTTGTGTAATGATCCATATATCTATTTTTATGTATATTTTTAACTTAGGAATGTGATTTTAAAGCACATATTTGTTATTGTATGACACCTCTCATGTTATGAAAGTAAAAAATAAATGTATTTTCTGATGTCTTGCATTTCTGTTTTTAAACTGTTAATCCTTATCAAGTGCTATACATTAGAAAGTGGATAAATAACAAAAATGTCACTCCTGACAGCTGATAAATTAATCGTTCTTTATAGCACCACTGAGGTGAGCATTTTTCAAGGCAAGATTCTTTATAGAACCGTATAAAAAGGTTCTATATAGTACCAAAAAAACGGGTTCTGCTATGGTTACAAGCTGAAGAACCCTTATTTGGTACTATTTAGGAGCATTTGTCTTTAGAGTGTTGCGTAGGTTCGAAACTTTCAATCTTTAAACCAAAAAAAAGGGTCACACGGTTTTATTTGTGGTGTGGACATGAACACGCTGCAGGCATTGAAATGTAATTTGTAATTTATTCTCTCATTTCATATTTAACAAATAGAAAGCAAAGTGCTATTCAATCAGTTTAACTAAACAACTGGTGTTCCTCAATTTTGGGGCCTATTTTGTTCAGTATATCAGTTTTGTTCAGTTTTGTATGTGCATGCAAAAAGCATTCAGCGAGCAAATTAACTGAAGCTTTACCTTCGTGTTTCTTTTTGTATGAGTGATAACTGTTTCTGTATGTATTTGTATGGTTTTTTTACAAGTATAGAGTGAAATGCACACGGTGAGTAATGAACGCAGACCTTCAGTGCCGGATCTCTGACCCGCTAACCTCCATCCCGACAGCCAGCGCCTTCTCCGGATGCCATTGCGGTATCGCTCCTCGGCTTTTTGGGTAAAATCGAGTGGACACCGGGGACTACACGTTTGAATGGATTTTTGACCTTCGGCTATGGAAGCGAGGCTTGCTCCGTCCACTCCGTGCATCGACTCTGGCGCTTTCCGGGGACAAATAAGGTGAGTTTAAAACCAGAGTTTGCTTCTTTTGTGCGTGGTTGCCAGTTTGTTTGCCAATCCGTGGTCATAATATGTTCCGCTTCGTGGTTTCTCCATCGCTCAGTACTTTCCTGTGTTTCTATTTTACGTAAAGCTAACACCAAAACGATTGTGGAAAGCGCTATATAGATTGTTCTCAAAGAAAAAACGAGAAACAAACCCATGTGAATATGGGTCAAATTATCTAGGCGGAGCACTTCGTTCAAAGAAAAACGCAACAGAATTGTTTGCGTTGAACAAAGACAATGGTGCGTGCAGACATCGAATGTGTATTGTGGATAAAAAATGGCCAGTGGGGTGGGACAATTTTTCTTGAATTAAGTGTTTATGGGAAAAGTTAACGAATTTTTTCTTACCCTGTAGGCAGATTTATTTGCTTGTTTTAAGCATAAAATAACAGGAGAAGAAATTGTGTAGGGGGAGCAGAGGGTTTTTTTTTTCGTTCAAAGAAAAGCAGCGTGGCACGAATGAATGTTTGGCTGAAATGCTATCGTAATTTCCCCCTTAATTTTCCTTATAAACATGAAACCAGAGAGAAGGGCCAGTTGGCATCGAATTGCACCTTGTATTCGGTGATTGATTGAGGAAAAATATGCGTATGTGTATATATACACTTGTTTTGTTGAACAGAGACAATGGCCGCGTGCTCCAGCGTCACCTATATGCCTATTTCACAAAATGGCGCCTTTGACCGGAAGTAAGGAAGACATCGTTCAGGTTGCACCACTACGATGGCCACTCAATATAGTATGGACTGACAGCTGCTTTGTTTTCTCCTACACATGAATTTACTTGTAAAAATAACAATAACATATATTGTCGATTGGTGTTATATTATTTTTTTAGCATTTCGTCTTATCAAAATATATCATATGTTAGACAGCTGTCAATTTTAAATAAAATAACGAGACATACATAATTCGTGTCTGCTCCCGTTTATTGTAATGAGTCTGCACATTTGGAGAAATACTTAGACATTTTACTTCTTATTTCTTTAGACTGAATAATTATTTCTTATTAATTCCAAAGTATGAGACCCGATGATCTAATCGTGGTGTATGTGCTATTCCTCGTTTGTTTGCCTGCATCCATTGCTTTACGGCTTGCTTGTTGCGTTGAAATGCACATTTGATTTCTTTACCAGCATTGGATTTAGACCATTCAATGAGAAGAGTTAACAGCGTTTATTATGATTGATAAGCCCTCAACGGAGAATGAAGTCTGCATACATTAAAAGCCTTATTTTGTTTTTATCGTGTGCCTTCCAAAATGTATGCGACGAAACTTAAATCACGCAAAAAATGAATGGTAACTAGACGTGCTTGTTGTGTGCAGGGAGTGCATTTATTTGTAAACTTTTGCTAAATCAAAATGGTTTATTTGTATTTGCTTTTTACCTGGGTTTTATCAGGTTCGCAGTCGGGACATTTTTAATCCATAGTGTATGGAGTTATCTAGTAGAAAATGATCTGCTGTTTTTTGGTAGAATGTTGTGTGAGCTAAAGAAACGAGGAATAAAACAAACACCGCGATTAAAAAAAATCAGATCGCATACTTTGTAATTGAAAATAAATAATAATTAATTCCAAAGAAATAAGAAGTAAAATGTGTAAGTATTCCTCAAAATGTGCTTTGGACTAAGTCCCCGTCATCACAGCAAACGGGAGCAGACCCAGATAGGTATGTCTAGTTATTTTATTTAAAATTTTCAGCCGTCTGTAAATTCATGTTTGAAAGAAAAAAGTAAATGAATATCTTACTTACTGTTTTTGTCTTGTTTTCTTGTGAATATCTGACAATTCTTAAATGGAGATACATTTACTTGGTAAGCAAAGTGGCTTAAGATATTATGTATTGTAATAGAAAATTGTTATAAAAGCGTTTTGTGTTTGCTGGGAATTCACAGCCATATAATTAATTATACTAACGCACTTTTTGTTTATAAACATGTTAAAAAATACATTAACACAGAATAATGTGGCAACAAATCAAACGTGCATTTAAATGCAACAAGCAAAAATAAATAAATAAAGCAAATGCACGGAAAAGAAACGAGGAATAAAACAAACACCGCGATTAAAAAATCAGATCGTATACTTTGTAATAATTGAAATAAATTATAAAAATCAACAGGTTTATATTTAAAACAAGTAAAAAATATCTGCCAGCGGGGTAAGAAAAATTAACTTAATTCTAGTTTCAACTTAATTCAATAATAAACTCAATTTAGGTTTATTTTTCTTACCCCACTGGCAGATATTTTTACTTGTTTTAAGCCTTAACCTATTACATTTTAGAATTTATTTCAGTAAACAAGACTTAAATTCTAAGCCACTTTGCTTATTAAGTAAATGTATCTTGATTTAAGAATTATTTTTTAACTCGAAAACATGAATAAAATACTAAGTAAACGAACAGATTGGGATGTTCAAAACACTTAAACATTTTTTTTTCACTCTACCCTTCATATTACAGCTGTCGAAAAACCACAGCAACGTTGACAGACCTGGAAGCCATGATATATTAGCAGTTTTTAAAATAAGTTAAATCTAGAATCCTTATTGGTTTTAGATACTTAAAAGCAATGAATGATCTTCTTTCTTTTGAATTGATTTGGTATTATGGAGGAGCTCTGTGTCTGGTTATTGAAGATGATTTGGTCTTTGCTCCTATGTTGGCTTATTTTTTGTTATTTCCGTTACTATATATATATATATATATATATATATATATATTTCCCCTTTGTTTTTTCTGATTTGAGGTTATGAAAATGTTTTAATTTGTAATAAAGGTTTTTTGAAAATTCTAAATTCTCTCTCTCTCTCTCTCTCTCTCTCTCATGAGCGTGGATCAGTTCCTGCATCAAGGAAAAAATGCGCATCCTGGTAAATTTCAGAAGTTAGACGACTGAGCTGCAGCGGACAGCGTAAGATTTATGAAAACACATTTGAGAAGAAAGGCAAAGCATGTTTCACAGTTAATCCAAGACCATAATGACAATTTTGCGCTCTGTTTCCCGAAGCTCGTGGAGGCGTGGAGCAGCATACACAGTTAAGGTATGTGCGATCTACCGGCATTACCTTTACGATCGACGTATTGGATCTGCAAGCTGCAAGCAAATTAACTGAAGCTTTACTTCATGTTTCTGTTTGGTTAAGCGATGACTGCTTTTTCCCAACAGTTTGTGTGTGTTTTCTGCATGGGTTTAGAAAACATGAACTTCTGATCTGCTAGCTCAACGTTCTACCTCTGTAACGTATAGAGTTAAATGCCCGCTAGCCTCCACCCCAAAAGCCAGCGCCTTCGCCGGCTCCCCCTTTGGCTGCGTCTATTCCGGTATCGCTTCTCGGCCTTTTGGCTAAGATCAAGTGTAGTATCTGTTCTTATCAGTTTAATGTCTGATACGTCTCCTATCCGGAGACTATATGTTAAATGGATTTTTGACCTTCGGAAATGGAAGCGGAGCTTGCTCCTTCCACTCCATGCATCAACATGGTATTGCAGTGTTTCCATGAATGGTGCGCTCCCCTTCTCGGGGACAAATAAGTCAAATACAAAAAAAGAATTTGCTTCTTTTGTGCGTGAATGACGGTGTTTTTTCTAATACGTGTGTTTTAAAATTGCTGTGTTTTCGTTGGCTTTATTGGTTTAACGAAAAGCTTGCGTGGAAATGAACACGCTGATAAAGAAATGTTTTTGTAATGTATTTAATTATTTTCTTTACAAGTTTGTGGTGGTGATCCGAGGACGAATTAAACATCCTCGACACAGCTGAAGGTGCAACAAAAGCGAAAGAGGCCGATTGGAATGTTAAAAACACCTGAAAACTTTTTTCACTACCCTTCATACTACAGCTGTCGAAAATCCACAGCAACTACAGCTGTCGAAAATCCACAGCAACGTCGACAGACCTGGAAGCATAGCTGTACTTGTTTAACTCACAACGACAACCGGTAAGTCATTGAGCCCTGTGTTTTTATTTATCCACGTTCTAAAATTGCTATGCTTTCGTTGTTTCTTGATTGCTCTGTACATTTCTTTGTTTCTATTCCACGTAAAGTTACTTTGTAATAACGAAACCATATATTTGAATGCGCAATTTAAATCCATTTGATTTAAATTGTTTCACATATTTCACTCTACACGGTTCAACCGGGCTGGAAACGGAATAAAAATAGGGTAGATCTCGAAGAATGTTTGGTCTCAGACGTGGCTTCGTGCGCTTTCCACCTGGTCACACACAGTAATGAAATGTTAGTCGGACGGCCTTCGGGGGCGCCGTTGATGTGATCGGTCACAGGAAGATGCGGCCGTCTGGCCTCAAAGGGTGTCGCTCATACTTACCTGGCAGGGGAGACACCATGATCATGAAGGTGGTTCACCCAGGGCGAGGCTCAGCCATTGCACTCCGGTTGTGCTGACCCTTTGCGAATTCCCCAAATGTGGGAATCTCGACTGCAAAATTTCTGATAGTGGGGGACTGCGTTCGCGCTCTCCCCTGACCTATGTGTTAAAAATAGATTCTTTTGTCGTTTTACGTAAAATCCAAGAGACGTCTAAGCACGGCCCAAGAATACATTAGTCATCAAAAAAGCGGCTATTCAACGACTACATAATTTCTAATAGACAGCGAATATGTGTCTAGGCTAAAACAAGGCTTAATTTGGGCTGTCAGTGAAAATCTAATAGACGTTTGACCATTCCAAAAGAATAGACTAGCCATTAAATAGAACCACAATCAAACGGCTACATGTCTAAGAGACAGTCAACAAAATAATGCTTAGATGATTCTTTTATTTCCAATATAAGAGGTTCTCGGGAATGGCAATCATCCAAACTAATAAATTATAAAGGCTTTTATAAGAAAATGACAACAGTTAAACAACATAGACAGCGTTGGGCAATACAAAATGCTAATAAATACAAGACAAATTGAAATATTGTACATGCATGTACATTAAACAAGCCAACAAATCTGCCAATGGGCTACGACAATTTTTCTTGAATTAAGTGTTTATATCTAGATTTGTTTCTTACCCCTTTGGCAGATTTATTTGCTTGTTTTAAGCCCAAATTCGCTTAAATTTTGAGTTTTTTTCTCCCTAAAGGCTAGGCTTATTTTCTTAGGGCATTTTGCTCATCAAAAAATGCATCTTATTTTAAGACTTTCTAGATATTTGTACAGTGAAAACAGTTCGAAATAACAAGTAAGAAATGATTTTTTGCAATGTATTCATTCATTCGCTACCCTTCATAATACAGCTGTCGAAAAACCACAGCAACGTCGACAGACCTGGAAGCGTAGCTGTATTTGTTTAACTCACAAAGACAACGGGTAAAGTATTTTCTTGATTACCTAAATGACTTGCCGTAAGAAAATAAGTTTAGGTTTAAGGGGGGGAAATACAGTTTAAAGGGATATTTCAATTTATGATGATAATTCTGTCATCATTTACTCATGCATACAGGCTTACAACAACACGAGGATTAGTTTTTTTCTGAGTAACACAAAAGAAGGTATTTTGAGGAATGATGGTAAACCCACAGCAGATAGTCACCATTGACTTCCATAGTAGGAATAAAAAAAATATGATGGAATTTATTAGGTACCATCAACCGTGTGCTAACCATCACTTTGCAAAATATTTTCTTCATCATTTATCACGATACTTCCAAAATATTTTTTCCTACTAAGTCAATGTTTCATTATTTGCTTTACAAGCTTAAAAATGATGGTGACATGATTCCATGGTAATCACAAACAGTTAAACAAGTAAGATAATCACCATTACTTTTAAAAGCATTTTGAAAATTGCTTGCTTATGCTGGGAGTAAAGGTATTTCACGCAGTGCGCATCCTCTTTAAAAGGTAATGTATGCTTCTTTTAAAGCTGACACATTTGCCACATTAAAATAACAGAAATGTGTACTTTTTAAACTTTTTGGAGCCGGTGTGTCTGTGTTCTTGGGGCACACATCTACATGTAAAAGCAGAATTGCTTATTATTCTTCTCTATTTCTTGTATAGGTCAATTATGAGTGAAGAACCGTTCACCAAATGAAGACCGCAGCCAGGTGACGGGATTCTGTGGTAATCGCAAACAGGTAAACCAGTAAAATAATCATCATTTATTGTTAAAATAATTTTGAAAATTGAAGTTCTGTGTGTTCTTATTGTACTTTATTTATTTCTGCAGGTAAGCACCATACCGTAAGCTTCATTCCCTTTATAACAGGTAAGGTTCATACTGTTTTATTCTTTTGTACTGTTTTATTCGTACTGTTTTAAATCATTCAGTAAATGCAAAGTTAAACTGATGTGTTTTTAATCTAGATTTAAAAGTGTCTACTGTTGAAGCACATCTGATCTCTTCTGAAAGCTGATAATAACTAAATGCTGATGCACCTTGTTTTGAGTGAACCCCTGTTTTTTCTAAATGACCTGATCCTATTGCTCCGAGTAATCGGTTTCATATTCGATTAGCATATCTGTCATGTATTTCGGCCTGTAGCCATGAAGTGGTTTTTAAACAAGTAACAGTACTTTTTTAATCCATTGTCCATTGCAATAATCGGCCCTGCTGGTGATGAAAGCATGAACAAGTTTCTCTAAGTCCTGTCTTGAGACAAAACCTCCAATTCTGGCAATATTTCTGAGATGGTAGTAAAAGCAGAATTCCTTATTATTTTTCTCTATCTCAGGCTCTATGGCATATATGTCATGATTTTATTTGTCTATTTATATGTCTATTTACAAGGACTGCCTTGGCCAAACGTTATTGTTAATTAATATTGAAGCAGTTATTTAACATATTTCCTTTGAGTAGTGATTTGTGTAATGATCCATATATCTATTTTTATGTATATTTTTAACTTAGGAATGTGATTTTAAAGCACATATTTGTTATTGTATGACACCTCTCATGTTATGAAAGTAAAAAATAAATGTATTTTCTGATGTCTTGCATTTCTGTTTTTAAACTGTTAATCCTTATCAAGTGCTATACATTAGAAAGTGGATAAATAACAAAAATGTCACTCCTGACAGCTGATAAATTAATCGTTCTTTATAGCACCACTGAGGTGAGCATTTTTCAAGGCAAGATTCTTTATAGAACCGTATAAAAAGGTTCTATATAGTACCAAAAAAACGGGTTCTGCTATGGTTACAAGCTGAAGAACCCTTATTTGGTACTATTTAGGAGCATTTGTCTTTAGAGTGTTGCGTAGGTTCGAAACTTTCAATCTTTAAACCAAAAAAAAGGGTCACACGGTTTTATTTGTGGTGTGGACATGAACACGCTGCAGGCATTGAAATGTAATTTGTAATTTATTCTCTCATTTCATATTTAACAAATAGAAAGCAAAGTGCTATTCAATCAGTTTAACTAAACAACTGGTGTTCCTCAATTTTGGGGCCTATTTTGTTCAGTATATCAGTTTTGTTCAGTTTTGTATGTGCATGCAAAAAGCATTCAGCGAGCAAATTAACTGAAGCTTTACCTTCGTGTTTCTTTTTGTATGAGTGATAACTGTTTCTGTATGTATTTGTATGGTTTTTTTACAAGTATAGAGTGAAATGCACACGGTGAGTAATGAACGCAGACCTTCAGTGCCGGATCTCTGACCCGCTAACCTCCATCCCGACAGCCAGCGCCTTCTCCGGATGCCATTGCGGTATCGCTCCTCGGCTTTTTGGGTAAAATCGAGTGGACACCGGGGACTACACGTTTGAATGGATTTTTGACCTTCGGCTATGGAAGCGAGGCTTGCTCCGTCCACTCCGTGCATCGACTCTGGCGCTTTCCGGGGACAAATAAGGTGAGTTTAAAACCAGAGTTTGCTTCTTTTGTGCGTGGTTGCCAGTTTGTTTGCCAATCCGTGGTCATAATATGTTCCGCTTCGTGGTTTCTCCATCGCTCAGTACTTTTCTGTGTTTCTATTTTACGTAAAGCTAACACCAAAACGATTGTGGAAAGCGCTATATAGATTGTTCTCAAAGAAAAAACGAGAAACAAACCCATGTGAATATGGGTCAAATTATCTAGGCGGAGCACTTCGTTCAAAGAAAAACGCAACAGAATTGTTTGCGTTGAACAAAGACAATGGTGCGTGCAGACATCGAATGTGTATTGTGGATAAAAAATGGCCAGTGGGGTGGGACAATTTTTCTTGAATTA
This sequence comes from Paramisgurnus dabryanus, assembly GCF_030506205.2. NCBI lineage: Eukaryota > Metazoa > Chordata > Actinopteri > Cypriniformes > Cobitidae > Paramisgurnus > Paramisgurnus dabryanus. The sequence continues at coordinate 7,211,638 of NC_133345.1, read as the reverse complement.
AGTGTTTATGGGAAAAGTTAACGAATTTTTTCTTACCCTGTAGGCAGATTTATTTGCTTGTTTTAAGCATAAAATAACAGGAGAAGAAATTGTGTAGGGGGAGCAGAGGGTTTTTTTTTTCGTTCAAAGAAAAGCAGCGTGGCACGAATGAATGTTTGGCTGAAATGCTATCGTAATTTCCCCCTTAATTTTCCTTACAAACATGAAACCAGAGAGAAGGGCCAGTTGGCATCGAATTGCACCTTGTATTCGGTGATTGATTGAGGAAAAATATGCGTATGTGTATATATACACTTGTTTTGTTGAACAGAGACAATGGCCGCGTGCTCCAGCGTCACCTATATGCCTATTTCACAAAATGGCGCCTTTGACCGGAAGTAAGGAAGACATCGTTCAGGTTGCACCACTACGATGGCCACTCAATATAGTATGGACTGACAGCTGCTTTGTTTTCTCCTACACATGAATTTACTTGTAAAAATAACAATAACATATATTGTCGATTGGTGTTATATTATTTTTTTAGCATTTCGTCTTATCAAAATATATCATATGTTAGACAGCTGTCAATTTTAAATAAAATAACGAGACATACATAATTCGTGTCTGCTCCCGTTTATTGTAATGAGTCTGCACATTTGGAGAAATACTTAGACATTTTACTTCTTATTTCTTTAGACTGAATAATTATTTCTTATTAATTCCAAAGTATGAGACCCGATGATCTAATCGTGGTGTATGTGCTATTCCTCGTTTGTTTGCCTGCATCCATTGCTTTACGGCTTGCTTGTTGCGTTGAAATGCACATTTGATTTCTTTACCAGCATTGGATTTAGACCATTCAATGAGAAGAGTTAACAGCGTTTATTATGATTGATAAGCCCTCAACGGAGAATGAAGTCTGCATACATTAAAAGCCTTATTTTGTTTTTATCGTGTGCCTTCCAAAATGTATGCGACGAAACTTAAATCACGCAAAAAATGAATGGTAACTAGACGTGCTTGTTGTGTGCAGGGAGTGCATTTATTTGTAAACTTTTGCTAAATCAAAATGGTTTATTTGTATTTGCTTTTTACCTGGGTTTTATCAGGTTCGCAGTCGGGACATTTTTAATCCATAGTGTATGGAGTTATCTAGTAGAAAATGATCTGCTGTTTTTTGGTAGAATGTTGTGTGAGCTAAAGAAACGAGGAATAAAACAAACACCGCGATTAAAAAAAATCAGATCGCATACTTTGTAATTGAAAATAAATAATAATTAATTCCAAAGAAATAAGAAGTAAAATGTGTAAGTATTCCTCAAAATGTGCTTTGGACTAAGTCCCCGTCATCACAGCAAACGGGAGCAGACCCAGATAGGTATGTCTAGTTATTTTATTTAAAATTTTCAGCCGTCTGTAAATTCATGTTTGAAAGAAAAAAGTAAATGAATATCTTACTTACTGTTTTTGTCTTGTTTTCTTGTGAATATCTGACAATTCTTAAATGGAGATACATTTACTTGGTAAGCAAAGTGGCTTAAGATATTATGTATTGTAATAGAAAATTGTTATAAAAGCGTTTTGTGTTTGCTGGGAATTCACAGCCATATAATTAATTATAATAACGCACTTTTTGTTTATAAACATGTTAAAAAATACATTAACACAGAATAATGTGGCAACAAATCAAACGTGCATTTAAATGCAACAAGCAAAAATAAATAAATAAAGCAAATGCACGGAAAAGAAACGAGGAATAAAACAAACACCGCGATTAAAAAATCAGATCGTATACTTTGTAATAATTGAAATAAATTATAAAAATCAACAGGTTTATATTTAAAACAAGTAAAAAATATCTGCCAGCGGGGTAAGAAAAATAAACTTAATTCTAGTTTCAACTTAATTCAATAATAAACTCAATTTAGGTTTATTTTTCTTACCCCACTGGCAGATATTTTTACTTGTTTTAAGCCTTAACCTATTACATTTTAGAATTTATTTCAGTAAACAAGACTTAAATTCTAAGCCACTTTGCTTATTAAGTAAATGTATCTTGATTTAAGAATTATTTTTTAACTCGAAAACATGAATAAAATACTAAGTAAACGAACAGATTGGGATGTTCAAAACACTTAAACATTTTTTTTTCACTCTACCCTTCATATTACAGCTGTCGAAAAACCACAGCAACGTTGACAGACCTGGAAGCCATGATATATTAGCAGTTTTTAAAATAAGTTAAATCTAGAATCCTTATTGGTTTTAGATACTTAAAAGCAATGAATGATCTTCTTTCTTTTGAATTGATTTGGTATTATGGAGGAGCTCTGTGTCTGGTTATTGAAGATGATTTGGTCTTTGCTCCTATGTTGGCTTATTTTTTGTTATTTCCGTTACTATATATATATATATATATATATATATTTTTTTTTTCCCCTTTGTTTTTTCTGATTTGAGGTTATGAAAATGTTTTAATTTGTAATAAAGGTTTTTTGAAAATTCTAAATTCTCTCTCTCTCTCTCTCTCTCTCTCTCTCTCTCTCATGAGCGTGGATCAGTTCCTGCATCAAGGAAAAAATGCGCATCCTGGTAAATTTCAGAAGTTAGACGACTGAGCTGCAGCGGACAGCGTAAGATTTATGAAAACACATTTGAGAAGAAAGGCAAAGCATGTTTCACAGTTAATCCAAGACCATAATGACAATTTTGCGCTCTGTTTCCCGAAGCTCGTGGAGGCGTGGAGCAGCATACACAGTTAAGGTATGTGCGATCTACCGGCATTACCTTTACGATCGACGTATTGGATCTGCAAGCTGCAAGCAAATTAACTGAAGCTTTACTTCATGTTTCTGTTTGGTTAAGCGATGACTGCTTTTTCCCAACAGTTTGTGTGTGTTTTCTGCATGGGTTTAGAAAACATGAACTTCTGATCTGCTAGCTCAACGTTCTACCTCTGTAACGTATAGAGTTAAATGCCCGCTAGCCTCCACCCCAAAAGCCAGCGCCTTCGCCGGCTCCCCCTTTGGCTGCGTCTATTCCGGTATCGCTTCTCGGCCTTTTGGCTAAGATCAAGTGTAGTATCTGTTCTTATCAGTTTAATGTCTGATACGTCTCCTATCCGGAGACTATATGTTAAATGGATTTTTGACCTTCGGAAATGGAAGCGGAGCTTGCTCCTTCCACTCCATGCATCAACATGGTATTGCAGTGTTTCCATGAATGGTGCGCTCCCCTTCTCGGGGACAAATAAGTCAAATACAAAAAAAGAATTTGCTTCTTTTGTGCGTGAATGACGGTGTTTTTTCTAATACGTGTGTTTCTTTAAATTGCTGTGTTTTCGTTGGCTTTATTGGTTTAACGAAAAGCTTGCGTGGAAATGAACACGCTGATAAAGAAATGTTTTTGTAATGTATTTAATTATTTTCTTTACAAGTTTGTGGTGGTGATCCGAGGACGAATTAAACATCCTCGACACAGCTGAAGGTGCAACAAAAGCGAAAGAGGCCGATTGGAATGTTAAAAACACCTGAAAACTTTTTTCACTACCCTTCATACTACAGCTGTCGAAAATCCACAGCAACGTCGACAGACCTGGAAGCATAGCTGTACTTGTTTAACTCACAACGACAACGGGTAAGTCATTGAGCCCTGTGTTTTTATTTATCCACGTTCTAAAATTGCTATGCTTTCGTTGTTTCTTGATTGCTCTGTACATTTCTTTGTTTCTATTCCACGTAAAGTTACTTTGTAATAACGAAACCATATATTTGAATGCGCAATTTAAATCCATTTGATTTAAATTGTTTCACATATTTCACTCTACACGGTTCAACCGGGCTGGAAACGGAATAAAAATAGGGTAGATCTCGAAGAATGTTTGGTCTCAGACGTGGCTTCGTGCGCTTTCCACCTGGTCACACACAGTAATGAAATGTTAGTCGGACGGCCTTCGGGGGCGCCGTTGATGTGATCGGTCACAGGAAGATGCGGCCGTCTGGCCTCAAAGGGTGTCGCTCATACTTACCTGGCAGGGGAGACACCATGATCATGAAGGTGGTTCACCCAGGGCGAGGCTCAGCCATTGCACTCCGGTTGTGCTGACCCTTTGCGAATTCCCCAAATGTGGGAATCTCGACTGCAAAATTTCTGATAGTGGGGGACTGCGTTCGCGCTCTCCCCTGACCTATGTGTTAAAAATAGATTCTTTTGTCGTTTTACGTAAAATCCAAGAGACGTCTAACCACGGCCCAAGAATACATTAGTCATCAAAAAAGCGGCTATTCAACGACTACATAATTTCTAATAGACAGCGAATATGTGTCTAGGCTAAAACAAGGCTTAATTTGGGCTGTCAGTGAAAATCTAATAGACGTTTGACCATTCCAAAAGAATAGACTAGCCATTAAATAGAACCACAATCAAACGGCTACATGTCTAAGAGACAGTCAACAAAATAATGCTTAGATGATTCTTTTATTTCCAATATAAGAGGTTCTCGGGAATGGCAATCATCCAAACTAATAAATTATAAAGGCTTTTATAAGAAAATGACAACAGTTAAACAACATAGACAGCGTTGGGCAATACAAAATGCTAATAAATACAAGACAAATTGAAATATTGTACATGCATGTACATTAAACAAGCCAACAAATCTGCCAATGGGCTACGACAATTTTTCTTGAATTAAGTGTTTATATCTAGATTTGTTTCTTACCCCTTTGGCAGATTTATTTGCTTGTTTTAAGCCCAAATTCGCTTAAATTTTGAGTTTTTTCTCCCTAAAGGCTAGGCTTATTTTCTTAGGGCATTTTGCTCATCAAAAAATGCATCTTATTTTAAGACTTTCTAGATATTTGTACAGTGAAAACAGTTCGAAATAACAAGTAAGAAATGATTTTTTGCAATGTATTCATTCATTCGCTACCCTTCATAATACAGCTGTCGAAAAACCACAGCAACGTCGACAGACCTGGAAGCGTAGCTGTATTTGTTTAACTCACAAAGACAACGGGTAAAGTATTTTCTTGATTACCTAAATGACTTGCCGTAAGAAAATAAGTTTAGGTTTAAGGGGGGGGGAATACAGTTTAAAGGGATATTTCAATTTATGATGATAATTCTGTCATCATTTACTCATGCATACAGGCTTACAACAACACGAGGATTAGTTTTTTTTCTGAGTAACACAAAAGAAGGTATTTTGAGGAATGATGGTAAACCCACAGCAGATAGTCACCATTGACTTCCATAGTAGGAATAAAAAAAATATGATGGAATTTATTAGGTACCATCAACCGTGTGCTAACCATCACTTTGCAAAATATTTTCTTCATCATTTATCACGCTACTTCCAAAATATTTTTTCCTACTAAGTCAATGTTTCATTATTTGCTTTACAAGCTTAAAAATGATGGTGACATGATTCCATGGTAATCACAAACAGTTAAACAAGTAAGATAATCACCATTACTTTTAAAAGCATTTTGAAAATTGCTTGCTTATGCTGGGAGTAAAGGTATTTCACGCAGTGCGCATCCTCTTTAAAAGGTAATGTATGCTTCTTTTAAAGCTGACACATTTGCCACATTAAAATAACAGAAATGTGTACTTTTTAAACTTTTTGGAGCCGGTGTGTCTGTGTTCTTGGGGCACACATCTACATGTAAAAGCAGAATTGCTTATTATTCTTCTCTATTTCTTGTATAGGTCAATTATGAGTGAAGAACCGTTCACCAAATGAAGACCGCAGCCAGGTGACGGGATTCTGTGGTAATCGCAAACAGGTAAACCAGTAAAATAATCATCATTTATTGTTAAAATAATTTTGAAAATTGAAGTTCTGTGTGTTCTTATTGTACTTTATTTATTTCTGCAGGTAAGCACCATACCGTAAGCTTCATTCCCTTTATAACAGGTAAGGTTCATACTGTTTTATTCTTTTGTACTGTTTTATTCGTACTGTTTTAAATCATTCAGTAAATGCAAAGTTAAACTGATGTGTTTTTAATCTAGATTTAAAAGTGTCTACTGTTGAAGCACATCTGATCTCTTCTGAAAGCTGATAATAACTAAATGCTGATGCACCTTGTTTTGAGTGAACCCCTGTTTTTTCTAAATGACCTGATCCTATTGCTCCGAGTAATCGGTTTCATATTCGATTAGCATATCTGTCATGTATTTCGGCCTGTAGCCATGAAGTGGTTTTTAAACAAGTAACAGTACTTTTTTAATCCATTGTCCATTGCAATAATCGGCCCTGCTGGTGATGAAAGCATGAACAAGTTTCTCTAAGTCCTGTCTTGAGACAAAACCTCCAATTCTGGCAATATTTCTGAGATGGTAGTAAAAGAAGAATTCCTTATTATTTTTCTCTATCTCAGGCTCTATGGCATATATGTCATGATTTTATTTGTCTATTTATATGTCTATTTACAAGGACTGCCTTGGCCAAACGTTATTGTTAATTAATATTGAAGCAGTTATTTAACATATTTCCTTTGAGTAGTGATTTGTGTAATGATCCATATATCTATTTTTATGTATATTTTTAACTTAGGAATGTGATTTTAAAGCACATATTTGTTATTGTATGACACCTCTCATGTTATGAAAGTAAAAAATAAATGTATTTTCTGATGTCTTGCATTTCTGTTTTTAAACTGTTAATCCTTATCAAGTGCTATACATTAGAAAGTGGATAAATAACAAAAATGTCACTCCTGACAGCTGATAAATTAATCGTTCTTTATAGCACCACTGAGGTGAGCATTTTTCAAGGCAAGATTCTTTATAGAACCGTATAAAAAGGTTCTATATAGTACCAAAAAAACGGGTTCTGCTATGGTTACAAGCTGAAGAACCCTTATTTGGTACTATTTAGGAGCATTTGTCTTTAGAGTGTTGCGTAGGTTCGAAACTTTCAATCTTTAAACCAAAAAAAAAGGGTCACACGGTTTTATTTGTGGTGTGGACATGAACACGCTGCAGGCATTGAAATGTAATTTGTAATTTATTGTCTCATTTCATATTTAACAAATAGAAAGCAAAGTGCTATTCAATCAGTTTAACTAAACAACTGGTGTTCCTCAATTTTGGGGCCTATTTTGTTCAGTATATCAGTTTTGTTCAGTTTTGTATGTGCATGCAAAAAGCATTCAGCGAGCAAATTAACTGAAGCTTTACCTTCGTGTTTCTTTTTGTATGAGTGATAACTGTTTCTGTATGTATTTGTATGGTTTTTTTACAAGTATAGAGTGAAATGCACACGGTGAGTAATGAACGCAGACCTTCAGTGCCGGATCTCTGACCCGCTAACCTCCATCCCGACAGCCAGCGCCTTCTCCGGATGCCATTGCGGTATCGCTCCTCGGCTTTTTGGGTAAAATCGAGTGGACACCGGGGACTACACGTTTGAATGGATTTTTGACCTTCGGCTATGGAAGCGAGGCTTGCTCCGTCCACTCCGTGCATCGACTCTGGCGCTTTCCGGGGACAAATAAGGTGAGTTTAAAACCAGAGTTTGCTTCTTTTGTGCGTGGTTGCCAGTTTGTTTGCCAATCCGTGGTCATAATATGTTCCGCTTCGTGGTTTCTCCATCGCTCAGTACTTTTCTGTGTTTCTATTTTACGTAAAGCTAACACCAAAACGATTGTGGAAAGCGCTATATAGATTGTTCTCAAAGAAAAAACGAGAAACAAACCCATGTGAATATGGGTCAAATTATCTAGGCGGAGCACTTCGTTCAAAGAAAAACGCAACAGAATTGTTTGCGTTGAACAAAGACAATGGTGCGTGCAGACATCGAATGTGTATTGTGGATAAAAAATGGCCAGTGGGGTGGGACAATTTTTCTTGAATTAAGTGTTTATGGGAAAAGTTAACGAATTTTTTCTTACCCTGTAGGCAGATTTATTTGCTTGTTTTAAGCATAAAATAACAGGAGAAGAAATTGTGTAGGGGGAGCAGAGGGTTTTTTTTTTCGTTCAAAGAAAAGCAGCGTGGCACGAATGAATGTTTGGCTGAAATGCTATCGTAATTTCCCCCTTAATTTTCCTTACAAACATGAAACCAGAGAGAAGGGCCAGTTGGCATCGAATTGCACCTTGTATTCGGTGATTGATTGAGGAAAAATATGCGTATGTGTATATATACACTTGTTTTGTTGAACAGAGACAATGGCCGCGTGCTCCAGCGTCACCTATATGCCTATTTCACAAAATGGCGCCTTTGACCGGAAGTAAGGAAAACATCGTTCAGGTTGCACCACTACGATGGCCACTCAATATAGTATGGACTGACAGCTGCTTTGTTTTCTCCTACACATGAATTTACTTGTAAAAATAACAATAACAGATATTGTCGATTGGTGTTATATTATTTTTTTAGCATTTCGTATTATCAAAATATATCATATGTTAGACAGCTGTCAATTTTAAATAAAATAACGAGACATACATAACTATTCGTGTCTGCTCCCGTTTATTGTAATGAGTCTGCACATTTGGAGAAATACTTAGACATTTTACTTCTTATTTCTTTAGACTGAATAATTATTTCTTATTAATTCCAAAGTATGAGACCCGATGATCTAATCGTGGTGTATGTGCTATTCCTCGTTTGTTTGCCTGCATCCATTGCTTTACGGCTTGCTTGTTGCGTTGAAATGCACATTTGATTTCTTTACCAGCATTGGATTTAGACCATTCAATGAGAAGAGTTAACAGCGTTTATTATGATTGATAAGCCCTCAACGGAGAATGAAGTCTGCATACATTAAAAGCCTTATTTTGTTTTTATCGTGTGCCTTCCAAAATGTATGCGACGAAACTTAAATCACGCAAAATATGAATGGTAACTAGACGTGCTTGTTGTGTGCAGGGAGTGCATTTATTTGTAAACTTTTGCTAAATCAAAATGGTTTATTTGTATTTGCTTTTTACCTGGGTTTTATCAGGTTCGCAGTCGGGACATTTTTAATCCATAGTGTATGGAGTTATCTAGTAGAAAATGATCTGCTGTTTTTTGGTAGAATGTTGTGTGAGCTAAAGAAACGAGGAATAAAACACACACCGCGATTAAAAAAATCAGATCTCATACTTTGTAATTGAAAATAAATAATAATTAATTTCAAAGAAATAAGAAGTAAAATGTGTAAGTATTCCTCAAAATGTGCTTTGGACTAAGTCTCCCGTCATCACAGCAAACGGGAGCAGACCCGAATAGGTATGTCTAGTTATTTTATTAAAAATTCCCAGCCGTCTGTAAATTCATGTTTGAAAGAAAAAAGTAAATGAATATCTTACTTACTGTTTTTGTCTTGTTTTCTAGTGAATATCTGACAATTCTTAAATGGAGATACATTTACTTGGTAAGCAAAGTGGCTTAAGATATTATGTATTGTAATAGAAAATTGTTATAAAAACGTTTTGTTTTTGCTGGGAATTCTTGTATATATTTCACAGCTATATAATTAATTATAATAACGCACTTTTTGTTGATAAACATGTTAAAAAATACATTAACACAGAATAATGTGGCAACAAATCAAATGTGCATTTAAATGCAACAAGCAGAAAATAAATAAATAAAGCAAATGCATGGAAAAGAAACGAGGAATAAAACAAACACCGCGATTAAAAAAATCAGATCGCATACTTTGTAATTGAAAATAAATAATAATTAATTCCAAAGAAATAAGAAGTAAAATGTGTAAGTATTCCTCAAAATGTGCTTTGGACTAAGTCCCCGTCATCACAGCAAACGGGAGCAGACCCGAATAGGTATGTCTAGTTATTTTATTTAAAATTTCCAGCCGTCTGTAAATTCATGTTTGAAAGAAAAAAGTAAATGAATATCTTACTTACTGTTTTTGTCTTGTTTTCTTGTGAATATCTGACAATTCTTAAATGGAGATACATTTACTTGGTAAGCAAAGTGGCTTAAGATATTATGTATTGTAATAGAAAATTGTTATAAAAGCGTTTTGTGTTTGCTGGGAATTCACAGCCATATAATTAATTATAATAACGCACTTTTTGTTTATAAACATGTTAAAAAATACATTAACACAGAATAATGTGGCAACAAATCAAACGTGCATTTAAATGCAACAAGCAAAAATAAATAAATAAAGCAAATGCACGGAAAAGAAACGAGGAATAAAACAAACACCGCGATTAAAAAATCAGATCGTATACTTTGTAATAATTGAAATAAATTATAAAAATCAACAGGTTTATATTTAAAACAAGTAAAAAATATCTGCCAGCGGGGTAAGAAAAATAAACGTAATTCTAGTTTCAACTTAATTCAATAATAAACTCAATTTAGGTTTATTTTTCTTACCCCACTGGCAGATATTTTTACTTGTTTTAAGCCTTAACCTATTACATTTTAGAATTTATTTCAGTAAACAAGACTTAAATTCTAAGCCACTTTGCTTATTAAGTAAATGTATCTTGATTTAAGAATTATTTTTTAACTCGAAAACATGAATAAAATACTAAGTAAACGAACAGATTGGGATGTTCAAAACACTTAAACATTTTTTTTCACTCTACCCTTCATATTACAGCTGTCGAAAAACCACAGCAACGTTGACAGACCTGGAAGCCATGATATATTAGCAGTTTTTAAAATAAGTTAAATCTAGAATCCTTATTGGTTTTAGATACTTAAAAGCAATGAATGATCTTCTTTCTTTTGAATTGATTTGGTATTATGGAGGAGCTCTGTGTCTGGTTATTGAAGATGATTTCGTCTTTGCTCCTATGTTGGCTTATTTTTTGTTATTTCCGTTACTATATATATATATATATATATTTTTTCCCCTTTGTTTTTTCTGATTTGAGGTTATGAAAATGTTTTAATTTGTAATAAAGGTTTTTTGAAAATTCTAAATTCTCTCTCTCTCTCTCATGAGCGTGGATCAGTTCCTGCATCAAGGAAAAAATGCGCATCCTGGTAAATTTCAGAAGTTAGACGACTGAGCTGCAGCGGACAGCGTAAGATTTATGAAAACACATTTGAGAAGAAAGGCAAAGCATGTTTCACAGTTAATCCAAGACCATAATGACAATTTTGCGCTCTGTTTCCCGAAGCTCGTGGAGGCGTGGAGCAGCATACACAGTTAAGGTATGTGCGATCTACCGGCATTACCTTTACGATCGACGTATTGGATCTGCAAGCTGCAAGCAAATTAACTGAAGCTTTACTTCATGTTTCTGTTTGGTTAAGCGATGACTGCTTTTTCCCAACAGTTTGTGTGTGTTTTCTGCATGGGTTTAGAAAACATGAACTTCTGATCTGCTAGCTCAACGTTCTACCTCTGTAACGTATAGAGTTAAATGCCCGCTAGCCTCCACCCCAAAAGCCAGCGCCTTCGCCGGCTCCCCCTTTGGCTGCGTCTATTCCGGTATCGCTTCTCGGCCTTTTGGCTAAGATCAAGTGTAGTATCTGTTCTTATCAGTTTAATGTCTGATACGTCTCCTATCCGGAGACTATATGTTAAATGGATTTTTGACCTTCGGAAATGGAAGCGGAGCTTGCTCCTTCCACTCCATGCATCAACATGGTATTGCAGTGTTTCCATGAATGGTGCGCTCCCCTTCTCGGGGACAAATAAGTCAAATACAAAAAAAGAATTTGCTTCTTTTGTGCGTGAATGACGGTGTTTTTTCTAATACGTGTGTTTCTTTAAATTGCTGTGTTTTCGTTGGCTTTATTGGTTTAACGAAAAGCTTGCGTGGAAATGAACACGCTGATAAAGAAATGTTTTTGTAATGTATTTAATTATTTTCTTTACAAGTTTGTGGTGGTGATCCGAGGACGAATTAAACATCCTCGACACAGCTGAAGGTGCAACAAAAGCGAAAGAGGCCGATTGGAATGTTAAAAACACCTGAAAACTTTTTTCACTACCCTTCATACTACAGCTGTCGAAAATCCACAGCAACGTCGACAGACCTGGAAGCATAGCTGTACTTGTTTAACTCACAACGACAACGGGAAAGTCATTGAGCCCTGTGTTTTTATTTATCCACGTTCTAAAATTGCTATGCTTTCGTTGTTTCTTGATTGCTCTGTACATTTCTTTGTTTCTATTCCACGTAAAGTTACTTTGTAATAACGAAACCATATATTTGAATGCGCAATTTAAATCCATTTGATTTAAATTGTTTCACATATTTCACTCTACACGGTTCAACCGGGCTGGAAACGGAATAAAAATAGGGTAGATCTCGAAGAATGTTTGGTCTCAGACGTGGCTTCGTGCGCTTTCCACCTGGTCACACACAGTAATGAAATGTTAGTCGGACGGCCTTCGGGGGCGCCGTTGATGTGATCGGTCACAGGAAGATGCGGCCGTCTGGCCTCAAAGGGTGTCGCTCATACTTACCTGGCAGGGGAGACACCATGATCATGAAGGTGGTTCACCCAGGGCGAGGCTCAGCCATTGCACTCCGGTTGTGCTGACCCTTTGCGAATTCCCCAAATGTGGGAATCTCGACTGCAAAATTTCTGATAGTGGGGGACTGCGTTCGCGCTCTCCCCTGACCTATGTGTTAAAAATAGATTCTTTTGTCGTTTTACGTAAAATCCAAGAGACGTCTAACCACGGCCCAAGAATACATTAGTCATCAAAAAAGCGGCTATTCAACGACTACATAATTTCTAATAGACAGCGAATATGTGTCTAGGCTAAAACAAGGCTTAATTTGGGCTGTCAGTGAAAATCTAATAGACGTTTGACCATTCCAAAAGAATAGACTAGCCATTAAATAGAACCACAATCAAACGGCTACATGTCTAAGAGACAGTCAACAAAATAATGCTTAGATGATTCTTTTATTTCCAATATAAGAGGTTCTCGGGAATGGCAATCATCCAAACTAATAAATTATAAAGGCTTTTATAAGAAAATGACAACAGTTAAACAACATAGACAGCGTTGGGCAATACAAAATGCTAATAAATACAAGACAAATTGAAATATTGTACATGCATGTACATTAAACAAGCCAACAAATCTGCCAATGGGCTACGACAATTTTTCTTGAATTAAGTGTTTATATCTAGATTTGTTTCTTACCCCTTTGGCAGATTTATTTGCTTGTTTTAAGCCCAAATTCGCTTAAATTTTGAGTTTTTTCTCCCTAAAGGCTAGGCTTATTTTCTTAGGGCATTTTGCTCATCAAAAAATGCATCTTATTTTAAGACTTTCTAGATATTTGTACAGTGAAAACAGTTCGAAATAACAAGTAAGAAATGATTTTTTGCAATGTATTCATTCATTCGCTACCCTTCATAATACAGCTGTCGAAAAACCACAGCAACGTCGACAGACCTGGAAGCGTAGCTGTATTTGTTTAACTCACAAAGACAACGGGTAAAGTATTTTCTTGATTACCTAAATGACTTGCCGTAAGAAAATAAGTTTAGGTTTAAGGGGGGGGGAATACAGTTTAAAGGGATATTTCAATTTATGATGATAATTCTGTCATCATTTACTCATGCATACAGGCTTACAACAACACGAGGATTAGTTTTTTTTCTGAGTAACACAAAAGAAGGTATTTTGAGGAATGATGGTAAACCCACAGCAGATAGTCACCATTGACTTCCATAGTAGGAATAAAAAAAATATGATGGAATTTATTAGGTACCATCAACCGTGTGCTAACCATCACTTTGCAAAATATTTTCTTCATCATTTATCACGCTACTTCCAAAATATTTTTTCCTACTAAGTCAATGTTTCATTATTTGCTTTACAAGCTTAAAAATGATGGTGACATGATTCCATGGTAATCACAAACAGTTAAACAAGTAAGATAATCACCATTACTTTTAAAAGCATTTTGAAAATTGCTTGCTTATGCTGGGAGTAAAGGTATTTCACGCAGTGCGCATCCTCTTTAAAAGGTAATGTATGCTTCTTTTAAAGCTGACACATTTGCCACATTAAAATAACAGAAATGTGTACTTTTTAAACTTTTTGGAGCCGGTGTGTCTGTGTTCTTGGGGCACACATCTACATGTAAAAGCAGAATTGCTTATTATTCTTCTCTATTTCTTGTATAGGTCAATTATGAGTGAAGAACCGTTCACCAAATGAAGACCGCAGCCAGGTGACGGGATTCTGTGGTAATCGCAAACAGGTAAACCAGTAAAATAATCATCATTTATTGTTAAAATAATTTTGAAAATTGAAGTTCTGTGTGTTCTTATTGTACTTTATTTATTTCTGCAGGTAAGCACCATACCGTAAGCTTCATTCCCTTTATAACAGGTAAGGTTCATACTGTTTTATTCTTTTGTACTGTTTTATTCGTACTGTTTTAAATCATTCAGTAAATGCAAAGTTAAACTGATGTGTTTTTAATCTAGATTTAAAAGTGTCTACTGTTGAAGCACATCTGATCTCTTCTGAAAGCTGATAATAACTAAATGCTGATGCACCTTGTTTTGAGTGAACCCCTGTTTTTTCTAAATGACCTGATCCTATTGCTCCGAGTAATCGGTTTCATATTCGATTAGCATATCTGTCATGTATTTCGGCCTGTAGCCATGAAGTGGTTTTTAAACAAGTAACAGTACTTTTTTAATCCATTGTCCATTGCAATAATCGGCCCTGCTGGTGATGAAAGCATGAACAAGTTTCTCTAAGTCCTGTCTTGAGACAAAACCTCCAATTCTGGCAATATTTCTGAGATGGTAGTAAAAGCAGAATTCCTTATTATTTTTCTCTATCTCAGGCTCTATGGCATATATGTCATGATTTTATTTGTCTATTTATATGTCTATTTACAAGGACTGCCTTGGCCAAACGTTATTGTTAATTAATATTGAAGCAGTTATTTAACATATTTCCTTTGAGTAGTGATTTGTGTAATGATCCATATATCTATTTTTATGTATATTTTTAACTTAGGAATGTGATTTTAAAGCACATATTTGTTATTGTATGACACCTCTCATGTTATGAAAGTAAAAAATAAATGTATTTTCTGATGTCTTGCATTTCTGTTTTTAAACTGTTAATCCTTATCAAGTGCTATACATTAGAAAGTGGATAAATAACAAAAATGTCACTCCTGACAGCTGATAAATTAATCGTTCTTTATAGCACCACTGAGGTGAGCATTTTTCAAGGCAAGATTCTTTATAGAACCGTATAAAAAGGTTCTATATAGTACCAAAAAAACGGGTTCTGCTATGGTTACAAGCTGAAGAACCCTTATTTGGTACTATTTAGGAGCATTTGTCTTTAGAGTGTTGCGTAGGTTCGAAACTTTCAATCTTTAAACCAAAAAAAAGGGTCACACGGTTTTATTTGTGGTGTGGACATGAACACGCTGCAGGCATTGAAATGTAATTTGTAATTTATTCTCTCATTTCATATTTAACAAATAGAAAGCAAAGTGCTATTCAATCAGTTTAACTAAACAACTGGTGTTCCTCAATTTTGGGGCCTATTTTGTTCAGTATATCAGTTTTGTTCAGTTTTGTATGTGCATGCAAAAAGCATTCAGCGAGCAAATTAACTGAAGCTTTACCTTCGTGTTTCTTTTTGTATGAGTGATAACTGTTTCTGTATGTATTTGTATGGTTTTTTTACAAGTATAGAGTGAAATGCACACGGTGAGTAATGAACGCAGACCTTCAGTGCCGGATCTCTGACCCGCTAACCTCCATCCCGACAGCCAGCGCCTTCTCCGGATGCCATTGCGGTATCGCTCCTCGGCTTTTTGGGTAAAATCGAGTGGACACCGGGGACTACACGTTTGAATGGATTTTTGACCTTCGGCTATGGAAGCGAGGCTTGCTCCGTCCACTCCGTGCATCGACTCTGGCGCTTTCCGGGGACAAATAAGGTGAGTTTAAAACCAGAGTTTGCTTCTTTTGTGCGTGGTTGCCAGTTTGTTTGCCAATCCGTGGTCATAATATGTTCCGCTTCGTGGTTTCTCCATCGCTCAGTACTTTTCTGTGTTTCTATTTTACGTAAAGCTAACACCAAAACGATTGTGGAAAGCGCTATATAGATTGTTCTCAAAGAAAAAACGAGAAACAAACCCATGTGAATATGGGTCAAATTATCTAGGCGGAGCACTTCGTTCAAAGAAAAACGCAACAGAATTGTTTGCGTTGAACAAAGACAATGGTGCGTGCAGACATCGAATGTGTATTGTGGATAAAAAATGGCCAGTGGGGTGGGACAATTTTTCTTGAATTAAGTGTTTATGGGAAAAGTTAACGAATTTTTTCTTACCCTGTAGGCAGATTTATTTGCTTGTTTTAAGCATAAAATAACAGGAGAAGAAATTGTGTAGGGGGAGCAGAGGGTTTTTTTTTTCGTTCAAAGAAAAGCAGCGTGGCACGAATGAATGTTTGGCTGAAATGCTATCGTAATTTCCCCCTTAATTTTCCTTACAAACATGAAACCAGAGAGAAGGGCCAGTTGGCATCGAATTGCACCTTGTATTCGGTGATTGATTGAGGAAAAATATGCGTATGTGTATATATACACTTGTTTTGTTGAACAGAGACAATGGCCGCGTGCTCCAGCGTCACCTATATGCCTATTTCACAAAATGGCGCCTTTGACCGGAAGTAAGGAAAACATCGTTCAGGTTGCACCACTACGATGGCCACTCAATATAGTATGGACTGACAGCTGCTTTGTTTTCTCCTACACATGAATTTACTTGTAAAAATAACAATAACAGATATTGTCGATTGGTGTTATATTATTTTTTTAGCATTTCGTATTATCAAAATATATCATATGTTAGACAGCTGTCAATTTTAAATAAAATAACGAGACATACATAACTATTCGTGTCTGCTCCCGTTTATTGTAATGAGTCTGCACATTTGGAGAAATACTTAGACATTTTACTTCTTATTTCTTTAGACTGAATAATTATTTCTTATTAATTCCAAAGTATGAGACCCGATGATCTAATCGTGGTGTATGTGCTATTCCTCGTTTGTTTGCCTGCATCCATTGCTTTACGGCTTGCTTGTTGCGTTGAAATGCACATTTGATTTCTTTACCAGCATTGGATTTAGACCATTCAATGAGAAGAGTTAACAGCGTTTATTATGATTGATAAGCCCTCAACGGAGAATGAAGTCTGCATACATTAAAAGCCTTATTTTGTTTTTATCGTGTGCCTTCCAAAATGTATGCGACGAAACTTAAATCACGCAAAATATGAATGGTAACTAGACGTGCTTGTTGTGTGCAGGGAGTGCATTTATTTGTAAACTTTTGCTAAATCAAAATGGTTTATTTGTATTTGCTTTTTACCTGGGTTTTATCAGGTTCGCAGTCGGGACATTTTTAATCCATAGTGTATGGAGTTATCTAGTAGAAAATGATCTGCTGTTTTTTGGTAGAATGTTGTGTGAGCTAAAGAAACGAGGAATAAAACACACACCGCGATTAAAAAAATCAGATCTCATACTTTGTAATTGAAAATAAATAATAATTAATTTCAAAGAAATAAGAAGTAAAATGTGTAAGTATTCCTCAAAATGTGCTTTGGACTAAGTCTCCCGTCATCACAGCAAACGGGAGCAGACCCGAATAGGTATGTCTAGTTATTTTATTAAAAATTCCCAGCCGTCTGTAAATTCATGTTTGAAAGAAAAAAGTAAATGAATATCTTACTTACTGTTTTTGTCTTGTTTTCTAGTGAATATCTGACAATTCTTAAATGGAGATACATTTACTTGGTAAGCAAAGTGGCTTAAGATATTATGTATTGTAATAGAAAATTGTTATAAAAACGTTTTGTTTTTGCTGGGAATTCTTGTATATAATTCACAGCTATATAATTAATTATAATAACGCACTTTTTGTTGATAAACATGTTAAAAAATACATTAACACAGAATAATGTGGCAACAAATCAAATGTGCATTTAAATGCAACAAGCAGAAAATAAATAAATAAAGCAAATGCATGGAAAAGAAACGAGGAATAAAACAAACACCGCGATTAAAAAAATCAGATCGCATACTTTGTAATTGAAAATAAATAATAATTAATTCCAAAGAAATAAGAAGTAAAATGTGTAAGTATTCCTCAAAATGTGCTTTGGACTAGGTCCCCGTCATCACAGCAAACGGGAGCAGACCCGAATAGGTATGTCTAGTTATTTTATTTAAAATTTCCAGCCGTCTGTAAATTCATGTTTGAAAGAAAAAAGTAAATGAATATCTTACTTACTGTTTTTGTCTTGTTTTCTTGTGAATATCTGACAATTCTTAAATGGAGATACATTTACTTGGTAAGCAAAGTGGCTTAAGATATTATGTATTGTAATAGAAAATTGTTATAAAAGCGTTTTGTGTTTGCTGGGAATTCACAGCCATATAATTAATTATAATAACGCACTTTTTGTTTATAAACATGTTAAAAAATACATTAACACAGAATAATGTGGCAACAAATCAAACGTGCATTTAAATGCAACAAGCAAAAATAAATAAATAAAGCAAATGCACGGAAAAGAAACGAGGAATAAAACAAACACCGCGATTAAAAAATCAGATCGTATACTTTGTAATAATTGAAATAAATTATAAAAATCAACAGGTTTATATTTAAAACAAGTAAAAAATATCTGCCAGCGGGGTAAGAAAAATAAACGTAATTCTAGTTTCAACTTAATTCAATAATAAACTCAATTTAGGTTTATTTTTCTTACCCCACTGGCAGATATTTTTACTTGTTTTAAGCCTTAACCTATTACATTTTAGAATTTATTTCAGTAAACAAGACTTAAATTCTAAGCCACTTTGCTTATTAAGTAAATGTATCTTGATTTAAGAATTATTTTTTAACTCGAAAACATGAATAAAATACTAAGTAAACGAACAGATTGGGATGTTCAAAACACTTAAACATTTTTTTTCACTCTACCCTTCATATTACAGCTGTCGAAAAACCACAGCAACGTTGACAGACCTGGAAGCCATGATATATTAGCAGTTTTTAAAATAAGTTAAATCTAGAATCCTTATTGGTTTTAGATACTTAAAAGCAATGAATGATCTTCTTTCTTTTGAATTGATTTGGTATTATGGAGGAGCTCTGTGTCTGGTTATTGAAGATGATTTCGTCTTTGCTCCTATGTTGGCTTATTTTTTGTTATTTCCGTTACTATATATATATATATTTTTTTTTCCCCTTTGTTTTTTCTGATTTGAGGTTATGAAAATGTTTTAATTTGTAATAAAGGTTTTTTGAAAATTCTAAATTCTCTCTCTCTCTCTCATGAGCGTGGATCAGTTCCTGCATCAAGGAAAAAATGCGCATCCTGGTAAATTTCAGAAGTTAGACGACTGAGCTGCAGCGGACAGCGTAAGATTTATGAAAACACATTTGAGAAGAAAGGCAAAGCATGTTTCACAGTTAATCCAAGACCATAATGACAATTTTGCGCTCTGTTTCCCGAAGCTCGTGGAGGCGTGGAGCAGCATACACAGTTAAGGTATGTGCGATCTACCGGCATTACCTTTACGATCGACGTATTGGATCTGCAAGCTGCAAGCAAATTAACTGAAGCTTTACTTCATGTTTCTGTTTGGTTAAGCGATGACTGCTTTTTCCCAACAGTTTGTGTGTGTTTTCTGCATGGGTTTAGAAAACATGAACTTCTGATCTGCTAGCTCAACGTTCTACCTCTGTAACGTATAGAGTTAAATGCCCGCTAGCCTCCACCCCAAAAGCCAGCGCCTTCGCCGGCTCCCCCTTTGGCTGCGTCTATTCCGGTATCGCTTCTCGGCCTTTTGGCTAAGATCAAGTGTAGTATCTGTTCTTATCAGTTTAATGTCTGATACGTCTCCTATCCGGAGACTATATGTTAAATGGATTTTTGACCTTCGGAAATGGAAGCGGAGCTTGCTCCTTCCACTCCATGCATCAACATGGTATTGCAGTGTTTCCATGAATGGTGCGCTCCCCTTCTCGGGGACAAATAAGTCAAATACAAAAAAAGAATTTGCTTCTTTTGTGCGTGAATGACGGTGTTTTTTCTAATACGTGTGTTTCTTTAAATTGCTGTGTTTTCGTTGGCTTTATTGGTTTAACGAAAAGCTTGCGTGGAAATGAACACGCTGATAAAGAAATGTTTTTGTAATGTATTTAATTATTTTCTTTACAAGTTTGTGGTGGTGATCCGAGGACGAATTAAACATCCTCGACACAGCTGAAGGTGCAACAAAAGCGAAAGAGGCCGATTGGAATGTTAAAAACACCTGAAAACTTTTTTCACTACCCTTCATACTACAGCTGTCGAAAATCCACAGCAACGTCGACAGACCTGGAAGCATAGCTGTACTTGTTTAACTCACAACGACAACGGGTAAGTCATTGAGCCCTGTGTTTTTATTTATCCACGTTCTAAAATTGCTATGCTTTCGTTGTTTCTTGATTGCTCTGTACATTTCTTTGTTTCTATTCCACGTAAAGTTACTTTGTAATAACGAAACCATATATTTGAATGCGCAATTTAAATCCATTTGATTTAAATTGTTTCACATATTTCACTCTACACGGTTCAACCGGGCTGGAAACGGAATAAAAATAGGGTAGATCTCGAAGAATGTTTGGTCTCAGACGTGGCTTCGTGCGCTTTCCACCTGGTCACACACAGTAATGAAATGTTAGTCGGACGGCCTTCGGGGGCGCCGTTGATGTGATCGGTCACAGGAAGATGCGGCCGTCTGGCCTCAAAGGGTGTCGCTCATACTTACCTGGCAGGGGAGACACCATGATCATGAAGGTGGTTCACCCAGGGCGAGGCTCAGCCATTGCACTCCGGTTGTGCTGACCCTTTGCGAATTCCCCAAATGTGGGAATCTCGACTGCAAAATTTCTGATAGTGGGGGACTGCGTTCGCGCTCTCCCCTGACCTATGTGTTAAAAATAGATTCTTTTGTCGTTTTACGTAAAATCCAAGAGACGTCTAACCACGGCCCAAGAATACATTAGTCATCAAAAAAGCGGCTATTCAACGACTACATAATTTCTAATAGACAGCGAATATGTGTCTAGGCTAAAACAAGGCTTAATTTGGGCTGTCAGTGAAAATCTAATAGACGTTTGACCATTCCAAAAGAATAGACTAGCCATTAAATAGAACCACAATCAAACGGCTACATGTCTAAGAGACAGTCAACAAAATAATGCTTAGATGATTCTTTTATTTCCAATATAAGAGGTTCTCGGGAATGGCAATCATCCAAACTAATAAATTATAAAGGCTTTTATAAGAAAATGACAACAGTTAAACAACATAGACAGCGTTGGGCAATACAAAATGCTAATAAATACAAGACAAATTGAAATATTGTACATGCATGTACATTAAACAAGCCAACAAATCTGCCAATGGGCTACGACAATTTTTCTTGAATTAAGTGTTTATATCTAGATTTGTTTCTTACCCCTTTGGCAGATTTATTTGCTTGTTTTAAGCCCAAATTCGCTTAAATTTTGAGTTTTTTTCTCCCTAAAGGCTAGGCTTATTTTCTTAGGGCATTTTGCTCATCAAAAAATGCATCTTATTTTAAGACTTTCTAGATATTTGTACAGTGAAAACAGTTCGAAATAACAAGTAAGAAATGATTTTTTGCAATGTATTCATTCATTCGCTACCCTTCATAATACAGCTGTCGAAAAACCACAGCAACGTCGACAGACCTGGAAGCGTAGCTGTATTTGTTTAACTCACAAAGACAACGGGTAAAGTATTTTCTTGATTACCTAAATGACTTGCCGTAAGAAAATAAGTTTAGGTTTAAGGGGGGGGAATACAGTTTAAAGGGATATTTCAATTTATGATGATAATTCTGTCATCATTTACTCATGCATACAGGCTTACAACAACACGAGGATTAGTTTTTTTTCTGAGTAACACAAAAGAAGGTATTTTGAGGAATGATGGTAAACCCACAGCAGATAGTCACCATTGACTTCCATAGTAGGAATAAAAAAAATATGATGGAATTTATTAGGTACCATCAACCGTGTGCTAACCATCACTTTGCAAAATATTTTCTTCATCATTTATCACGCTACTTCCAAAATATTTTTTCCTACTAAGTCAATGTTTCATTATTTGCTTTACAAGCTTAAAAATGATGGTGACATGATTCCATGGTAATCACAAACAGTTAAACAAGTAAGATAATCACCATTACTTTTAAAAGCATTTTGAAAATTGCTTGCTTATGCTGGGAGTAAAGGTATTTCACGCAGTGCGCATCCTCTTTAAAAGGTAATGTATGCTTCTTTTAAAGCTGACACATTTGCCACATTAAAATAACAGAAATGTGTACTTTTTAAACTTTTTGGAGCCGGTGTGTCTGTGTTCTTGGGGCACACATCTACATGTAAAAGCAGAATTGCTTATTATTCTTCTCTATTTCTTGTATAGGTCAATTATGAGTGAAGAACCGTTCACCAAATGAAGACCGCAGCCAGGTGACGGGATTCTGTGGTAATCGCAAACAGGTAAACCAGTAAAATAATCATCATTTATTGTTAAAATAATTTTGAAAATTGAAGTTCTGTGTGTTCTTATTGTACTTTATTTATTTCTGCAGGTAAGCACCATACCGTAAGCTTCATTCCCTTTATAACAGGTAAGGTTCATACTGTTTTATTCTTTTGTACTGTTTTATTCGTACTGTTTTAAATCATTCAGTAAATGCAAAGTTAAACTGATGTGTTTTTAATCTAGATTTAAAAGTGTCTACTGTTGAAGCACATCTGATCTCTTCTGAAAGCTGATAATAACTAAATGCTGATGCACCTTGTTTTGAGTGAACCCCTGTTTTTTCTAAATGACCTGATCCTATTGCTCCGAGTAATCGGTTTCATATTCGATTAGCATATCTGTCATGTATTTCGGCCTGTAGCCATGAAGTGGTTTTTAAACAAGTAACAGTACTTTTTTAATCCATTGTCCATTGCAATAATCGGCCCTGCTGGTGATGAAAGCATGAACAAGTTTCTCTAAGTCCTGTCTTGAGACAAAACCTCCAATTCTGGCAATATTTCTGAGATGGTAGTAAAAGCAGAATTCCTTATTATTTTTCTCTATCTCAGGCTCTATGGCATATATGTCATGATTTTATTTGTCTATTTATATGTCTATTTACAAGGACTGCCTTGGCCAAACGTTATTGTTAATTAATATTGAAGCAGTTATTTAACATATTTCCTTTGAGTAGTGATTTGTGTAATGATCCATATATCTATTTTTATGTATATTTTTAACTTAGGAATGTGATTTTAAAGCACATATTTGTTATTGTATGACACCTCTCATGTTATGAAAGTAAAAAATAAATGTATTTTCTGATGTCTTGCATTTCTGTTTTTAAACTGTTAATCCTTATCAAGTGCTATACATTAGAAAGTGGATAAATAACAAAAATGTCACTCCTGACAGCTGATAAATTAATCGTTCTTTATAGCACCACTGAGGTGAGCATTTTTCAAGGCAAGATTCTTTATAGAACCGTATAAAAAGGTTCTATATAGTACCAAAAAAACGGGTTCTGCTATGGTTACAAGCTGAAGAACCCTTATTTGGTACTATTTAGGAGCATTTGTCTTTAGAGTGTTGCGTAGGTTCGAAACTTTCAATCTTTAAACCAAAAAAAAGGGTCACACGGTTTTATTTGTGGTGTGGACATGAACACGCTGCAGGCATTGAAATGTAATTTGTAATTTATTGTCTCATTTCATATTTAACAAATAGAAAGCAAAGTGCTATTCAATCAGTTTAACTAAACAACTGGTGTTCCTCAATTTTGGGGCCTATTTTGTTCAGTATATCAGTTTTGTTCAGTTTTGTATGTGCATGCAAAAAGCATTCAGCGAGCAAATTAACTGAAGCTTTACCTTCGTGTTTCTTTTTGTATGAGTGATAACTGTTTCTGTATGTATTTGTATGGTTTTTTTACAAGTATAGAGTGAAATGCACACGGTGAGTAATGAACGCAGACCTTCAGTGCCGGATCTCTGACCCGCTAACCTCCATCCCGACAGCCAGCGCCTTCTCCGGATGCCATTGCGGTATCGCTCCTCGGCTTTTTGGGTAAAATCGAGTGGACACCGGGGACTACACGTTTGAATGGATTTTTGACCTTCGGCTATGGAAGCGAGGCTTGCTCCGTCCACTCCGTGCATCGACTCTGGCGCTTTCCGGGGACAAATAAGGTGAGTTTAAAACCAGAGTTTGCTTCTTTTGTGCGTGGTTGCCAGTTTGTTTGCCAATCCGTGGTCATAATATGTTCCGCTTCGTGGTTTCTCCATCGCTCAGTACTTTTCTGTGTTTCTATTTTACGTAAAGCTAACACCAAAACGATTGTGGAAAGCGCTATATAGATTGTTCTCAAAGAAAAAACGAGAAACAAACCCATGTGAATATGGGTCAAATTATCTAGGCGGAGCACTTCGTTCAAAGAAAAACGCAACAGAATTGTTTGCGTTGAACAAAGACAATGGTGCGTGCAGACATCGAATGTGTATTGTGGATAAAAAATGGCCAGTGGGGTGGGACAATTTTTCTTGAATTAAGTGTTTATGGGAAAAGTTAACGAATTTTTTCTTACCCTGTAGGCAGATTTATTTGCTTGTTTTAAGCATAAAATAACAGGAGAAGAAATTGTGTAGGGGGAGCAGAGGGTTTTTTTTTTCGTTCAAAGAAAAGCAGCGTGGCACGAATGAATGTTTGGCTGAAATGCTATCGTAATTTCCCCCTTAATTTTCCTTACAAACATGAAACCAGAGAGAAGGGCCAGTTGGCATCGAATTGCACCTTGTATTCGGTGATTGATTGAGGAAAAATATGCGTATGTGTATATATACACTTGTTTTGTTGAACAGAGACAATGGCCGCGTGCTATATGCCTATTTCACAAAATGGCGCCTTTGACCGGAAGTAAGGAAAACATCGTTCAGGTTGCACCACTACGATGGCCACTCAATATAGTATGGACTGACAGCTGCTTTGTTTTCTCCTACACATGAATTTACTTGTAAAAATAACAATAACAGATATTGTCGATTGGTGTTATATTATTTTTTTAGCATTTCGTATTATCAAAATATATCATATGTTAGACAGCTGTCAATTTTAAATAAAATAACGAGACATACATAACTATTCGTGTCTGCTCCCGTTTATTGTAATGAGTCTGCACATTTGGAGAAATACTTAGACATTTTACTTCTTATTTCTTTAGACTGAATAATTATTTCTTATTAATTCCAAAGTATGAGACCCGATGATCTAATCGTGGTGTATGTGCTATTCCTCGTTTGTTTGCCTGCATCCATTGCTTTACGGCTTGCTTGTTGCGTTGAAATGCACATTTGATTTCTTTACCAGCATTGGATTTAGACCATTCAATGAGAAGAGTTAACAGCGTTTATTATGATTGATAAGCCCTCAACGGAGAATGAAGTCTGCATACATTAAAAGCCTTATTTTGTTTTTATCGTGTGCCTTCCAAAATGTATGCGACGAAACTTAAATCACGCAAAATATGAATGGTAACTAGACGTGCTTGTTGTGTGCAGGGAGTGCATTTATTTGTAAACTTTTGCTAAATCAAAATGGTTTATTTGTATTTGCTTTTTACCTGGGTTTTATCAGGTTCGCAGTCGGGACATTTTTAATCCATAGTGTATGGAGTTATCTAGTAGAAAATGATCTGCTGTTTTTTGGTAGAATGTTGTGTGAGCTAAAGAAACGAGGAATAAAACACACACCGCGATTAAAAAAATCAGATCTCATACTTTGTAATTGAAAATAAATAATAATTAATTTCAAAGAAATAAGAAGTAAAATGTGTAAGTATTCCTCAAAATGTGCTTTGGACTAAGTCTCCCGTCATCACAGCAAACGGGAGCAGACCCGAATAGGTATGTCTAGTTATTTTATTAAAAATTCCCAGCCGTCTGTAAATTCATGTTTGAAAGAAAAAAGTAAATGAATATCTTACTTACTGTTTTTGTCTTGTTTTCTAGTGAATATCTGACAATTCTTAAATGGAGATACATTTACTTGGTAAGCAAAGTGGCTTAAGATATTATGTATTGTAATAGAAAATTGTTATAAAAACGTTTTGTTTTTGCTGGGAATTCTTGTATATAATTCACAGCTATATAATTAATTATAATAACGCACTTTTTGTTGATAAACATGTTAAAAAATACATTAACACAGAATAATGTGGCAACAAATCAAATGTGCATTTAAATGCAACAAGCAGAAAATAAATAAATAAAGCAAATGCATGGAAAAGAAACGAGGAATAAAACAAACACCGCGATTAAAAAAATCAGATCGCATACTTTGTAATTGAAAATAAATAATAATTAATTCCAAAGAAATAAGAAGTAAAATGTGTAAGTATTCCTCAAAATGTGCTTTGGACTAGGTCCCCGTCATCACAGCAAACGGGAGCAGACCCGAATAGGTATGTCTAGTTATTTTATTTAAAATTTCCAGCCGTCTGTAAATTCATGTTTGAAAGAAAAAAGTAAATGAATATCTTACTTACTGTTTTTGTCTTGTTTTCTTGTGAATATCTGACAATTCTTAAATGGAGATACATTTACTTGGTAAGCAAAGTGGCTTAAGATATTATGTATTGTAATAGAAAATTGTTATAAAAGCGTTTTGTGTTTGCTGGGAATTCACAGCCATATAATTAATTATAATAACGCACTTTTTGTTTATAAACATGTTAAAAAATACATTAACACAGAATAATGTGGCAACAAATCAAACGTGCATTTAAATGCAACAAGCAAAAATAAATAAATAAAGCAAATGCACGGAAAAGAAACGAGGAATAAAACAAACACCGCGATTAAAAAATCAGATCGTATACTTTGTAATAATTGAAATAAATTATAAAAATCAACAGGTTTATATTTAAAACAAGTAAAAAATATCTGCCAGCGGGGTAAGAAAAATAAACGTAATTCTAGTTTCAACTTAATTCAATAATAAACTCAATTTAGGTTTATTTTTCTTACCCCACTGGCAGATATTTTTACTTGTTTTAAGCCTTAACCTATTACATTTTAGAATTTATTTCAGTAAACAAGACTTAAATTCTAAGCCACTTTGCTTATTAAGTAAATGTATCTTGATTTAAGAATTATTTTTTAACTCGAAAACATGAATAAAATACTAAGTAAACGAACAGATTGGGATGTTCAAAACACTTAAACATTTTTTTTCACTCTACCCTTCATATTACAGCTGTCGAAAAACCACAGCAACGTTGACAGACCTGGAAGCCATGATATATTAGCAGTTTTTAAAATAAGTTAAATCTAGAATCCTTATTGGTTTTAGATACTTAAAAGCAATGAATGATCTTCTTTCTTTTGAATTGATTTGGTATTATGGAGGAGCTCTGTGTCTGGTTATTGAAGATGATTTCGTCTTTGCTCCTATGTTGGCTTATTTTTTGTTATTTCCGTTACTATATATATATATTTTTTTTTTTTCCCCTTTGTTTTTTCTGATTTGAGGTTATGAAAATGTTTTAATTTGTAATAAAGGTTTTTTGAAAATTCTAAATTCTCTCTCTCTCTCTCATGAGCGTGGATCAGTTCCTGCATCAAGGAAAAAATGCGCATCCTGGTAAATTTCAGAAGTTAGACGACTGAGCTGCAGCGGACAGCGTAAGATTTATGAAAACACATTTGAGAAGAAAGGCAAAGCATGTTTCACAGTTAATCCAAGACCATAATGACAATTTTGCGCTCTGTTTCCCGAAGCTCGTGGAGGCGTGGAGCAGCATACACAGTTAAGGTATGTGCGATCTACCGGCATTACCTTTACGATCGACGTATTGGATCTGCAAGCTGCAAGCAAATTAACTGAAGCTTTACTTCATGTTTCTGTTTGGTTAAGCGATGACTGCTTTTTCCCAACAGTTTGTGTGTGTTTTCTGCATGGGTTTAGAAAACATGAACTTCTGATCTGCTAGCTCAACGTTCTACCTCTGTAACGTATAGAGTTAAATGCCCGCTAGCCTCCACCCCAAAAGCCAGCGCCTTCGCCGGCTCCCCCTTTGGCTGCGTCTATTCCGGTATCGCTTCTCGGCCTTTTGGCTAAGATCAAGTGTAGTATCTGTTCTTATCAGTTTAATGTCTGATACGTCTCCTATCCGGAGACTATATGTTAAATGGATTTTTGACCTTCGGAAATGGAAGCGGAGCTTGCTCCTTCCACTCCATGCATCAACATGGTATTGCAGTGTTTCCATGAATGGTGCGCTCCCCTTCTCGGGGACAAATAAGTCAAATACAAAAAAAGAATTTGCTTCTTTTGTGCGTGAATGACGGTGTTTTTTCTAATACGTGTGTTTCTTTAAATTGCTGTGTTTTCGTTGGCTTTATTGGTTTAACGAAAAGCTTGCGTGGAAATGAACACGCTGATAAAGAAATGTTTTTGTAATGTATTTAATTATTTTCTTTACAAGTTTGTGGTGGTGATCCGAGGACGAATTAAACATCCTCGACACAGCTGAAGGTGCAACAAAAGCGAAAGAGGCCGATTGGAATGTTAAAAACACCTGAAAACTTTTTTCACTACCCTTCATACTACAGCTGTCGAAAATCCACAGCAACGTCGACAGACCTGGAAGCATAGCTGTACTTGTTTAACTCACAACGACAACGGGTAAGTCATTGAGCCCTGTGTTTTTATTTATCCACGTTCTAAAATTGCTATGCTTTCGTTGTTTCTTGATTGCTCTGTACATTTCTTTGTTTCTATTCCACGTAAAGTTACTTTGTAATAACGAAACCATATATTTGAATGCGCAATTTAAATCCATTTGATTTAAATTGTTTCACATATTTCACTCTACACGGTTCAACCGGGCTGGAAACGGAATAAAAATAGGGTAGATCTCGAAGAATGTTTGGTCTCAGACGTGGCTTCGTGCGCTTTCCACCTGGTCACACACAGTAATGAAATGTTAGTCGGACGCCCTTCGGGGGCGCCGTTGATGTGATCGGTCACAGGAAGATGCGGCCGTCTGGCCTCAAAGGGTGTCGCTCATACTTACCTGGCAGGGGAGACACCATGATCATGAAGGTGGTTCACCCAGGGCGAGGCTCAGCCATTGCACTCCGGTTGTGCTGACCCTTTGCGAATTCCCCAAATGTGGGAATCTCGACTGCAAAATTTCTGATAGTGGGGGACTGCGTTCGCGCTCTCCCCTGACCTATGTGTTAAAAATAGATTCTTTTGTCGTTTTACGTAAAATCCAAGAGACGTCTAACCACGGCCCAAGAATACATTAGTCATCAAAAAAGCGGCTATTCAACGACTACATAATTTCTAATAGACAGCGAATATGTGTCTAGGCTAAAACAAGGCTTAATTTGGGCTGTCAGTGAAAATCTAATAGACGTTTGACCATTCCAAAAGAATAGACTAGCCATTAAATAGAACCACAATCAAACGGCTACATGTCTAAGAGACAGTCAACAAAATAATGCTTAGATGATTCTTTTATTTCCAATATAAGAGGTTCTCGGGAATGGCAATCATCCAAACTAATAAATTATAAAGGCTTTTATAAGAAAATGACAACAGTTAAACAACATAGACAGCGTTGGGCAATACAAAATGCTAATAAATACAAGACAAATTGAAATATTGTACATGCATGTACATTAAACAAGCCAACAAATCTGCCAATGGGCTACGACAATTTTTCTTGAATTAAGTGTTTATATCTAGATTTGTTTCTTACCCCTTTGGCAGATTTATTTGCTTGTTTTAAGCCCAAATTCGCTTAAATTTTGAGTTTTTTTCTCCCTAAAGGCTAGGCTTATTTTCTTAGGGCATTTTGCTCATCAAAAAATGCATCTTATTTTAAGACTTTCTAGATATTTGTACAGTGAAAACAGTTCGAAATAACAAGTAAGAAATGATTTTTTGCAATGTATTCATTCATTCGCTACCCTTCATAATACAGCTGTCGAAAAACCACAGCAACGTCGACAGACCTGGAAGCGTAGCTGTATTTGTTTAACTCACAAAGACAACGGGTAAAGTATTTTCTTGATTACCTAAATGACTTGCCGTAAGAAAATAAGTTTAGGTTTAAGGGGGGGAAATACAGTTTAAAGGGATATTTCAATTTATGATGATAATTCTGTCATCATTTACTCATGCATACAGGCTTACAACAACACGAGGATTAGTTTTTTTTCTGAGTAACACAAAAGAAGGTATTTTGAGGAATGATGGTAAACCCACAGCAGATAGTCACCATTGACTTCCATAGTAGGAATAAAAAAAATATGATGGAATTTATTAGGTACCATCAACCGTGTGCTAACCATCACTTTGCAAAATATTTTCTTCATCATTTATCACGCTACTTCCAAAATATTTTTTCCTACTAAGTCAATGTTTCATTATTTGCTTTACAAGCTTAAAAATGATGGTGACATGATTCCATGGTAATCACAAACAGTTAAACAAGTAAGATAATCACCATTACTTTTAAAAGCATTTTGAAAATTGCTTGCTTATGCTGGGAGTAAAGGTATTTCACGCAGTGCGCATCCTCTTTAAAAGGTAATGTATGCTTCTTTTAAAGCTGACACATTTGCCACATTAAAATAACAGAAATGTGTACTTTTTAAACTTTTTGGAGCCGGTGTGTCTGTGTTCTTGGGGCACACATCTACATGTAAAAGCAGAATTGCTTATTATTCTTCTCTATTTCTTGTATAGGTCAATTATGAGTGAAGAACCGTTCACCAAATGAAGACCGCAGCCAGGTGACGGGATTCTGTGGTAATCGCAAACAGGTAAACCAGTAAAATAATCATCATTTATTGTTAAAATAATTTTGAAAATTGAAGTTCTGTGTGTTCTTATTGTACTTTATTTATTTCTGCAGGTAAGCACCATACCGTAAGCTTCATTCCCTTTATAACAGGTAAGGTTCATACTGTTTTATTCTTTTGTACTGTTTTATTCGTACTGTTTTAAATCATTCAGTAAATGCAAAGTTAAACTGATGTGTTTTTAATCTAGATTTAAAAGTGTCTACTGTTGAAGCACATCTGATCTCTTCTGAAAGCTGATAATAACTAAATGCTGATGCACCTTGTTTTGAGTGAACCCCTGTTTTTTCTAAATGACCTGATCCTATTGCTCCGAGTAATCGGTTTCATATTCGATTAGCATATCTGTCATGTATTTCGGCCTGTAGCCATGAAGTGGTTTTTAAACAAGTAACAGTACTTTTTTAATCCATTGTCCATTGCAATAATCGGCCCTGCTGGTGATGAAAGCATGAACAAGTTTCTCTAAGTCCTGTCTTGAGACAAAACCTCCAATTCTGGCAATATTTCTGAGATGGTAGTAAAAGCAGAATTCCTTATTATTTTTCTCTATCTCAGGCTCTATGGCATATATGTCATGATTTTATTTGTCTATTTATATGTCTATTTACAAGGACTGCCTTGGCCAAACGTTATTGTTAATTAATATTGAAGCAGTTATTTAACATATTTCCTTTGAGTAGTGATTTGTGTAATGATCCATATATCTATTTTTATGTATATTTTTAACTTAGGAATGTGATTTTAAAGCACATATTTGTTATTGTATGACACCTCTCATGTTATGAAAGTAAAAAATAAATGTATTTTCTGATGTCTTGCATTTCTGTTTTTAAACTGTTAATCCTTATCAAGTGCTATACATTAGAAAGTGGATAAATAACAAAAATGTCACTCCTGACAGCTGATAAATTAATCGTTCTTTATAGCACCACTGAGGTGAGCATTTTTCAAGGCAAGATTCTTTATAGAACCGTATAAAAAGGTTCTATATAGTACCAAAAAAAACGGGTTCTGCTATGGTTACAAGCTGAAGAACCCTTATTTGGTACTATTTAGGAGCATTTGTCTTTAGAGTGTTGCGTAGGTTCGAAACTTTCAATCTTTAAACCAAAAAAAAGGGTCACACGGTTTTATTTGTGGTGTGGACATGAACACGCTGCAGGCATTGAAATGTAATTTGTAATTTATTGTCTCATTTCATATTTAACAAATAGAAAGCAAAGTGCTATTCAATCAGTTTAACTAAACAACTGGTGTTCCTCAATTTTGGGGCCTATTTTGTTCAGTATATCAGTTTTGTTCAGTTTTGTATGTGCATGCAAAAAGCATTCAGCGAGCAAATTAACTGAAGCTTTACCTTCGTGTTTCTTTTTGTATGAGTGATAACTGTTTCTGTATGTATTTGTATGGTTTTTTTACAAGTATAGAGTGAAATGCACACGGTGAGTAATGAACGCAGACCTTCAGTGCCGGATCTCTGACCCGCTAACCTCCATCCCGACAGCCAGCGCCTTCTCCGGATGCCATTGCGGTATCGCTCCTCGGCTTTTTGGGTAAAATCGAGTGGACACCGGGGACTACACGTTTGAATGGATTTTTGACCTTCGGCTATGGAAGCGAGGCTTGCTCCGTCCACTCTGTGCATCGACTCTGGCGCTTTCCGGGGACAAATAAGGTGAGTTTAAAACCAGAGTTTGCTTCTTTTGTGCGTGGTTGCCAGTTTGTTTGCCAATCCGTGGTCATAATATGTTCCGCTTCGTGGTTTCTCCATCGCTCAGTACTTTTCTGTGTTTCTATTTTACGTAAAGCTAACACCAAAACGATTGTGGAAAGCGCTATATAGATTGTTCTCAAAGAAAAAACGAGAAACAAACCCATGTGAATATGGGTCAAATTATCTAGGCGGAGCACTTCGTTCAAAGAAAAACGCAACAGAATTGTTTGCGTTGAACAAAGACAATGGTGCGTGCAGACATCGAATGTGTATTGTGGATAAAAAATGGCCAGTGGGGTGGGACAATTTTTCTTGAATTAAGTGTTTATGGGAAAAGTTAACGAATTTTTTCTTACCCTGTAGGCAGATTTATTTGCTTGTTTTAAGCATAAAATAACAGGAGAAGAAATTGTGTAGGGGGAGCAGAGGGTTTTTTTTTTCGTTCAAAGAAAAGCAGCGTGGCACGAATGAATGTTTGGCTGAAATGCTATCGTAATTTCCCCCTTAATTTTCCTTACAAACATGAAACCAGAGAGAAGGGCCAGTTGGCATCGAATTGCACCTTGTATTCGGTGATTGATTGAGGAAAAATATGCGTATATATACACTTGTTTTGTTGAACAGAGACAATGGCCGCGTGCTCCAGCGTCACCTATATGCCTATTTCACAAAATGGCGCCTTTGACCGGAAGTAAGGAAAACATCGTTCAGGTTGCACCACTACGATGGCCACTCAATATAGTATGGACTGACAGCTGCTTTGTTTTCTCCTACACATGAATTTACTTGTAAAAATAACAATAACAGATATTGTCGATTGGTGTTATATTATTTTTTTAGCATTTCGTATTATCAAAATATATCATATGTTAGACAGCTGTCAATTTTAAATAAAATAACGAGACATACATAACTATTCGTGTCTGCTCCCGTTTATTGTAATGAGTCTGCACATTTGGAGAAATACTTAGACATTTTACTTCTTATTTCTTTAGACTGAATAATTATTTCTTATTAATTCCAAAGTATGAGACCCGATGATCTAATCGTGGTGTATGTGCTATTCCTCGTTTGTTTGCCTGCATCCATTGCTTTACGGCTTGCTTGTTGCGTTGAAATGCACATTTGATTTCTTTACCAGCATTGGATTTAGACCATTCAATGAGAAGAGTTAACAGCGTTTATTATGATTGATAAGCCCTCAACGGAGAATGAAGTCTGCATACATTAAAAGCCTTATTTTGTTTTTATCGTGTGCCTTCCAAAATGTATGCGACGAAACTTAAATCACGCAAAATATGAATGGTAACTAGACGTGCTTGTTGTGTGCAGGGAGTGCATTTATTTGTAAACTTTTGCTAAATCAAAATGGTTTATTTGTATTTGCTTTTTACCTGGGTTTTATCAGGTTCGCAGTCGGGACATTTTTAATCCATAGTGTATGGAGTTATCTAGTAGAAAATGATCTGCTGTTTTTTGGTAGAATGTTGTGTGAGCTAAAGAAACGAGGAATAAAACACACACCGCGATTAAAAAAATCAGATCTCATACTTTGTAATTGAAAATAAATAATAATTAATTTCAAAGAAATAAGAAGTAAAATGTGTAAGTATTCCTCAAAATGTGCTTTGGACTAAGTCTCCCGTCATCACAGCAAACGGGAGCAGACCCGAATAGGTATGTCTAGTTATTTTATTAAAAATTCCCAGCCGTCTGTAAATTCATGTTTGAAAGAAAAAAGTAAATGAATATCTTACTTACTGTTTTTGTCTTGTTTTCTAGTGAATATCTGACAATTCTTAAATGGAGATACATTTACTTGGTAAGCAAAGTGGCTTAAGATATTATGTATTGTAATAGAAAATTGTTATAAAAACGTTTTGTTTTTGCTGGGAATTCTTGTATATATTTCACAGCTATATAATTAATTATAATAACGCACTTTTTGTTGATAAACATGTTAAAAAATACATTAACACAGAATAATGTGGCAACAAATCAAATGTGCATTTAAATGCAACAAGCAGAAAATAAATAAATAAAGCAAATGCATGGAAAAGAAACGAGGAATAAAACAAACACCGCGATTAAAAAAATCAGATCGCATACTTTGTAATTGAAAATAAATAATAATTAATTCCAAAGAAATAAGAAGTAAAATGTTTAAGTATTCCTCAAAATGTGCTTTGGACTAAGTCCCCGTCATCACAGCAAACGGGAGCAGACCCGAATAGCAGGGGCGTAGGAATGAGTTTAACATTGGGGGGGACACATATCGGAAACCTGACAGATCCGTTAATGATTTGAACAGAAATATGTCATACACTGCAAAACATTCACCGACATACTTTATTCTACTTAAATGATATAATTAACGTGTTCACTTCTAATCATGTTCAAACTTTCCTTTCATGATCAACAATCTAAAATCACCTCACCCTTCATATAACACCTACCTGGAGCTCAGTGCTATAGCTCTCCCTGCATTACCCTCACCAGTGTCACCACTGTTAGTTTCCAGCTGAACTTCATCTGATCTCTAATACGAAAGTAGTGGAAATGGACAAGGTATAGAAAAATACTTATGGGAATGTCATGAACAAGCAAAAAACACACAGACAGACTAACTCATCATGTTCTTTTACAATCATCATCCTAAATACTGTTTTTAGTGTCAAATCGCTTTTCTCCATTACATTACTGGAAAGTCTGCCATATTTTCGCCAGCCTTCGTTGGCTAGTAAGGTTAATAGTGACAACGTTTACCTAGCAAGAGTGTAGCGTTACTAGTTAGATGTTGAATCACAACATCAGCTTAATATCAACAAGTCTAAGGCATGGGTTAAAGTGAAAAAAAAAATCACAACGTGGCAATTTTAACATGATAAATTATCTTTATGGTATTTTGAGCTAGAACTTTACATATGTTCTCTGAGGACACAAAAGATTTGACATTTGACATCTTAAAAAAGTCTTGTGAAATGACACTTTATGTAAATAGGTGAGACCAATAGCATTTTAAGGAGAGATGTTTTAAACTGGCATTTAAAATATGCAAACTGACAATTTTAAAGCATTTTTAATCTCTAAAATATACTTCAGTATTTACTTCAGTAAATACACTTTCAGTGCATGTTTATATTTTATTTTCTTCTGATTAATAGCAAGCTAGCACTTTTTTGCTATTAATGCAACATTGAAGTCTCATGTGGCATATATTGCCAACTGTCACTATAAAATACAGGACCAAAGGTGGGCTACAGCAGCAGTGCAAGTATGGTTTTGTGTGAATATACATTGTATTCTTTTAAGCCATTTGTCAAAATGATAGTTAATCTCCTAATTTATAACTTTTATGCCTACAACATATGGTAGGTTTATTAATAGTTTGTTAATTTACAGCTTTACTTTTAACACAGTCCTTTTAATTGAACCATTCCCTTTACTATATGTCTAAAACAAACTTGTGACTCCTGCACTAAGGGTTAAAAAAAACGTTATCCCCTTCATGTTAATTTATGTGACAAACTAAAAAAACTTACATAGATTTAGCTATTTAAAACACGCGTACAGGCTGTGACTCACGCACGAGAATGTCCAAGCAAAGTTGGAAATGCTTTTGGGGCATTTCAGATTGAGGCGAAACGGCTACAGTAAATTACCCACTTTATAAAAAGAAAATATGAAATCGTATATCACCCCTGTAATGTACACTGGACGGGACGGGGTCTGTGATTGGATGACAGGTGTCGGTGATCATTATCATGTGCCGTGATCAGCAGCACTGCTGCTTATGCTGCGGGTTCGACTTCGGGCAGCGGTGCTGGAACCGACAGGCGGATGACATCAAAGTACCGTAAAAGCATTTCGATAGCAGTCTCCTCGTATGTTTTCTTGAATCGCTCTCACAGGATTTTGATGTCATCTGCCTCTTGGTTCTTGTGACGCCACATGAAGTTTAACAAACATGTACCAGTCACTGATTAGATCAGCGTATCAGTTAAAAAACGGGACGCGAGTGGTCATGTAACGGGACAAATCACAAGGCATACAGTGCAAAGACACCAATTTTACCAGCTTAACACACTAAGTTACAGTCTGAAAACCCGGAGCGAAGTGATTACAGAATGCTTACAGTGGAGAGAAGAACGTGCTTTTGCTCCACTCCAGGCTTTGATCAAATCCCGCTTAGCAAGGGGAATACACGTCGTCTTTATGAAAAGTGAATTTAAGAATTTTGCAATTGACGGAGAACTTTAATCCATGGCTTACGTTAAACATAAAATATAATTATCCTCCAGGACTAAATTTATACCAACTCACATTTCCTTTCTTTCTTTTCTTCCCCAGTAGAAAGAAATCATTTAAACTGAGCTGCTGCTGTCTCTTCATATTAACCTCAGACGACCTGTCGCCAGCTTCAGACCCCACTAGCCGTTGAGGGGGTGGGGCGGGCCGGTGAAAAGACGCTGTGTTGCGCTTTCAAAATAAAAGCATGCGAGTTAAAGATTTCAAAATCAAAAATTTTTCAAATAATTTTTGGGGGGGACAAATGAAACTGTCTCCAATATTGGAGGGGACACGTCCCCCCCGTCCCCCCCGGTTCCTACGCCCTTGCCGAATAGGTATGTCTAGTTATTTTATTTAAAATTTCCAGCCGTCTGTAAATTCATGTTTGAAAGAAAAAAGTAAATGAATATCTTACTTACTGTTTTTGTCTTGTTTTCTTGTGAATATCTGACAATTCTTAAATGGAGATACATTTACTTGGTAAGCAAAGTGGCTTAAGATATTATGTATTGTAATAGAAAATTGTTATAAAAGCGTTTTGTGTTTGCTGGGAATTCACAGCCATATAATTAATTATAATAACGCACTTTTTGTTTATAAACATGTTAAAAAATACATTAACACAGAATAATGTGGCAACAAATCAAACGTGCATTTAAATGCAACAAGCAAAAATAAATAAATAAAGCAAATGCACGGAAAAGAAACGAGGAATAAAACAAACACCGCGATTAAAAAATCAGATCGTATACTTTGTAATAATTGAAATAAATTATAAAAATCAACAGGTTTATATTTAAAACAAGTAAAAAAATATCTGCCAGCGGGGTAAGAAAAATAAACGTAATTCTAGTTTCAACTTAATTCAATAATAAACTCAATTTAGGTTTATTTTTCTTACCCCACTGGCAGATATTTTTACTTGTTTTAAGCCTTAACCTATTACATTTTAGAATTTATTTCAGTAAACAAGACTTAAATTCTAAGCCACTTTGCTTATTAAGTAAATGTATCTTGATTTAAGAATTATTTTTTAACTCGAAAACATGAATAAAATACTAAGTAAACGAACAGATTTGGATGTTCAAAACACTTAAACATTTTTTTTCACTCTACCCTTCATATTACAGCTGTCGAAAAACCACAGCAACGTTGACAGACCTGGAAGCCATGATATATTAGCAGTTTTTAAAATAAGTTAAATCTAGAATCCTTATTGGTTTTAGATACTTAAAAGCAATGAATGATCTTCTTTCTTTTGAATTGATTTGGTATTATGGAGGAGCTCTGTGTCTGGTTATTGAAGATGATTTCGTCTTTGCTCCTATGTTGGCTTATTTTTTGTTATTTCCGTTACTATATATATATATATATATTTTTTCCCCTTTGTTTTTTCTGATTTGAGGTTATGAAAATGTTTTAATTTGTAATAAAGGTTTTTTGAAAATTCTAAATTCTCTCTCTCTCTCTCATGAGCGTGGATCAGTTCCTGCATCAAGGAAAAAATGCGCATCCTGGTAAATTTCAGAAGTTAGACGACTGAGCTGCAGCGGACAGCGTAAGATTTATGAAAACACATTTGAGAAGAAAGGCAAAGCATGTTTCACAGTTAATCCAAGACCATAATGACAATTTTGCGCTCTGTTTCCCGAAGCTCGTGGAGGCGTGGAGCAGCATACACAGTTAAGGTATGTGCGATCTATCGGCATTACCTTTACGATCGACGTATTGGATCTGCAAGCTGCAAGCAAATTAACTGAAGCTTTACTTCATGTTTCTGTTTGGTTAAGCGATGACTGCTTTTTCCCAACAGTTTGTGTGTGTTTTCTGCATGGGTTTAGAAAACATGAACTTCTGATCTGCTAGCTCAACGTTCTAC
This sequence comes from Paramisgurnus dabryanus, assembly GCF_030506205.2. NCBI lineage: Eukaryota > Metazoa > Chordata > Actinopteri > Cypriniformes > Cobitidae > Paramisgurnus > Paramisgurnus dabryanus. The sequence continues at coordinate 7,172,833 of NC_133345.1, read as the reverse complement.
CTCTGTAACGTATAGAGTTAAATGCCCGCTAGCCTCCACCCCAAAAGCCAGCGCCTTCGCCGGCTCCCCCTTTGGCTGCGTCTATTCCGGTATCGCTTCTCGGCCTTTTGGCTAAGATCAAGTGTAGTATCTGTTCTTATCAGTTTAATGTCTGATACGTCTCCTATCCGGAGACTATATGTTAAATGGATTTTTGACCTTCGGAAATGGAAGCGGAGCTTGCTCCTTCCACTCCATGCATCAACATGGTATTGCAGTGTTTCCATGAATGGTGCGCTCCCCTTCTCGGGGACAAATAAGTCAAATACAAAAAAAGAATTTGCTTCTTTTGTGCGTGAATGACGGTGTTTTTTCTAATACGTGTGTTTCTTTAAATTGCTGTGTTTTCGTTGGCTTTATTGGTTTAACGAAAAGCTTGCGTGGAAATGAACACGCTGATAAAGAAATGTTTTTGTAATGTATTTAATTATTTTCTTTACAAGTTTGTGGTGGTGATCCGAGGACGAATTAAACATCCTCGACACAGCTGAAGGTGCAACAAAAGCGAAAGAGGCCGATTGGAATGTTAAAAACACCTGAAAACTTTTTTCACTACCCTTCATACTACAGCTGTCGAAAATCCACAGCAACGTCGACAGACCTGGAAGCATAGCTGTACTTGTTTAACTCACAACGACAACGGGTAAGTCATTGAGCCCTGTGTTTTTATTTATCCACGTTCTAAAATTGCTATGCTTTCGTTGTTTCTTGATTGCTCTGTACATTTCTTTGTTTCTATTCCACGTAAAGTTACTTTGTAATAACGAAACCATATATTTGAATGCGCAATTTAAATCCATTTGATTTAAATTGTTTCACATATTTCACTCTACACGGTTCAACCGGGCTGGAAACGGAATAAAAATAGGGTAGATCTCGAAGAATGTTTGGTCTCAGACGTGGCTTCGTGCGCTTTCCACCTGGTCACACACAGTAATGAAATGTTAGTCGGACGGCCTTCGGGGGCGCCGTTGATGTGATCGGTCACAGGAAGATGCGGCCGTCTGGCCTCAAAGGGTGTCGCTCATACTTACCTGGCAGGGGAGACACCATGATCATGAAGGTGGTTCACCCAGGGCGAGGCTCAGCCATTGCACTCCGGTTGTGCTGACCCTTTGCGAATTCCCCAAATGTGGGAATCTCGACTGCAAAATTTCTGATAGTGGGGGACTGCGTTCGCGCTCTCCCCTGACCTATGTGTTAAAAATAGATTCTTTTGTCGTTTTACGTAAAATCCAAGAGACGTCTAACCACGGCCCAAGAATACATTAGTCATCAAAAAAGCGGCTATTCAACGACTACATAATTTCTAATAGACAGCGAATATGTGTCTAGGCTAAAACAAGGCTTAATTTGGGCTGTCAGTGAAAATCTAATAGACGTTTGACCATTCCAAAAGAATAGACTAGCCATTAAATAGAACCACAATCAAACGGCTACATGTCTAAGAGACAGTCAACAAAATAATGCTTAGATGATTCTTTTATTTCCAATATAAGAGGTTCTCGGGAATGGCAATCATCCAAACTAATAAATTATAAAGGCTTTTATAAGAAAATGACAACAGTTAAACAACATAGACAGCGTTGGGCAATACAAAATGCTAATAAATACAAGACAAATTGAAATATTGTACATGCATGTACATTAAACAAGCCAACAAATCTGCCAATGGGCTACGACAATTTTTCTTGAATTAAGTGTTTATATCTAGATTTGTTTCTTACCCCTTTGGCAGATTTATTTGCTTGTTTTAAGCCCAAATTCGCTTAAATTTTGAGTTTTTTTCTCCCTAAAGGCTAGGCTTATTTTCTTAGGGCATTTTGCTCATCAAAAAATGCATCTTACTTTAAGACTTTCTAGATATTTGTACAGTGAAAACAGTTCGAAATAACAAGTAAGAAATGATTTTTTGCAATGTATTCATTCATTCGCTACCCTTCATAATACAGCTGTCGAAAAACCACAGCAACGTCGACAGACCTGGAAGCGTAGCTGTATTTGTTTAACTCACAAAGACAACGGGTAAAGTATTTTCTTGATTACCTAAATGACTTGCCGTAAGAAAATAAGTTTAGGTTTAAGGGGGGGAAATACAGTTTAAAGGGATATTTCAATTTATGATGATAATTCTGTCATCATTTACTCATGCATACAGGCTTACAACAACACGAGGATTAGTTTTTTTCTGAGTAACACAAAAGAAGGTATTTTGAGGAATGATGGTAAACCCACAGCAGATAGTCACCATTGACTTCCATAGTAGGAATAAAAAAAATATGATGGAATTTATTAGGTACCATCAACCGTGTGCTAACCATCACTTTGCAAAATATTTTCTTCATCATTTATCACGCTACTTCCAAAATATTTTTTCCTACTAAGTCAATGTTTCATTATTTGCTTTACAAGCTTAAAAATGATGGTGACATGATTCCATGGTAATCACAAACAGTTAAACAAGTAAGATAATCACCATTACTTTTAAAAGCATTTTGAAAATTGCTTGCTTATGCTGGGAGTAAAGGTATTTCACGCAGTGCGCATCCTCTTTAAAAGGTAATGTATGCTTCTTTTAAAGCTGACACATTTGCCACATTAAAATAACAGAAATGTGTACTTTTTAAACTTTTTGGAGCCGGTGTGTCTGTGTTCTTGGGGCACACATCTACATGTAAAAGCAGAATTGCTTATTATTCTTCTCTATTTCTTGTATAGGTCAATTATGAGTGAAGAACCGTTCACCAAATGAAGACCGCAGCCAGGTGACGGGATTCTGTGGTAATCGCAAACAGGTAAACCAGTAAAATAATCATCATTTATTGTTAAAATAATTTTGAAAATTGAAGTTCTGTGTGTTCTTATTGTACTTTATTTATTTCTGCAGGTAAGCACCATACCGTAAGCTTCATTCCCTTTATAACAGGTAAGGTTCATACTGTTTTATTCTTTTGTACTGTTTTATTCGTACTGTTTTAAATCATTCAGTAAATGCAAAGTTAAACTGATGTGTTTTTAATCTAGATTTAAAAGTGTCTACTGTTGAAGCACATCTGATCTCTTCTGAAAGCTGATAATAACTAAATGCTGATGCACCTTGTTTTGAGTGAACCCCTGTTTTTTCTAAATGACCTGATCCTATTGCTCCGAGTAATCGGTTTCATATTCGATTAGCATATCTGTCATGTATTTCGGCCTGTAGCCATGAAGTGGTTTTTAAACAAGTAACAGTACTTTTTTAATCCATTGTCCATTGCAATAATCGGCCCTGCTGGTGATGAAAGCATGAACAAGTTTCTCTAAGTCCTGTCTTGAGACAAAACCTCCAATTCTGGCAATATTTCTGAGATGGTAGTAAAAGCAGAATTCCTTATTATTTTTCTCTATCTCAGGCTCTATGGCATATATGTCATGATTTTATTTGTCTATTTATATGTCTATTTACAAGGACTGCCTTGGCCAAACGTTATTGTTAATTAATATTGAAGCAGTTATTTAACATATTTCCTTTGAGTAGTGATTTGTGTAATGATCCATATATCTATTTTTATGTATATTTTTAACTTAGGAATGTGATTTTAAAGCACATATTTGTTATTGTATGACACCTCTCATGTTATGAAAGTAAAAAATAAATGTATTTTCTGATGTCTTGCATTTCTGTTTTTAAACTGTTAATCCTTATCAAGTGCTATACATTAGAAAGTGGATAAATAACAAAAATGTCACTCCTGACAGCTGATAAATTAATCGTTCTTTATAGCACCACTGAGGTGAGCATTTTTCAAGGCAAGATTCTTTATAGAACCGTATAAAAAGGTTCTATATAGTACCAAAAAAACGGGTTCTGCTATGGTTACAAGCTGAAGAACCCTTATTTGGTACTATTTAGGAGCATTTGTCTTTAGAGTGTTGCGTAGGTTCGAAACTTTCAATCTTTAAACCAAAAAAAAGGGTCACACGGTTTTATTTGTGGTGTGGACATGAACACGCTGCAGGCATTGAAATGTAATTTGTAATTTATTGTCTCATTTCATATTTAACAAATAGAAAGCAAAGTGCTATTCAATCAGTTTAACTAAACAACTGGTGTTCCTCAATTTTGGGGCCTATTTTGTTCAGTATATCAGTTTTGTTCAGTTTTGTATGTGCATGCAAAAAGCATTCAGCGAGCAAATTAACTGAAGCTTTACCTTCGTGTTTCTTTTTGTATGAGTGATAACTGTTTCTGTATGTATTTGTATGGTTTTTTTACAAGTATAGAGTGAAATGCACACGGTGAGTAATGAACGCAGACCTTCAGTGCCGGATCTCTGACCCGCTAACCTCCATCCCGACAGCCAGCGCCTTCTCCGGATGCCATTGCGGTATCGCTCCTCGGCTTTTTGGGTAAAATCGAGTGGACACCGGGGACTACACGTTTGAATGGATTTTTGACCTTCGGCTATGGAAGCGAGGCTTGCTCCGTCCACTCCGTGCATCGACTCTGGCGCTTTCCGGGGACAAATAAGGTGAGTTTAAAACCAGAGTTTGCTTCTTTTGTGCGTGGTTGCCAGTTTGTTTGCCAATCCGTGGTCATAATATGTTCCGCTTCGTGGTTTCTCCATCGCTCAGTACTTTTCTGTGTTTCTATTTTACGTAAAGCTAACACCAAAACGATTGTGGAAAGCGCTATATAGATTGTTCTCAAAGAAAAAACGAGAAACAAACCCATGTGAATATGGGTCAAATTATCTAGGCGGAGCACTTCGTTCAAAGAAAAACGCAACAGAATTGTTTGCGTTGAACAAAGACAATGGTGCGTGCAGACATCGAATGTGTATTGTGGATAAAAAATGGCCAGTGGGGTGGGACAATTTTTCTTGAATTAAGTGTTTATGGGAAAAGTTAACGAATTTTTTCTTACCCTGTAGGCAGATTTATTTGCTTGTTTTAAGCATAAAATAACAGGAGAAGAAATTGTGTAGGGGGAGCAGAGGGTTTTTTTTTTCGTTCAAAGAAAAGCAGCGTGGCACGAATGAATGTTTGGCTGAAATGCTATCGTAATTTCCCCCTTAATTTTCCTTACAAACATGAAACCAGAGAGAAGGGCCAGTTGGCATCGAATTGCACCTTGTATTCGGTGATTGATTGAGGAAAAATATGCGTATGTGTATATATACACTTGTTTTGTTGAACAGAGACAATGGCCGCGTGCTCCAGCGTCACCTATATGCCTATTTCACAAAATGGCGCCTTTGACCGGAAGTAAGGAAAACATCGTTCAGGTTGCACCACTACGATGGCCACTCAATATAGTATGGACTGACAGCTGCTTTGTTTTCTCCTACACATGACTTTACTTGTAAAAATAACAATAACAGATATTGTCGATTGGTGTTATATTATTTTTTTAGCATTTCGTATTATCAAAATATATCATATGTTAGACAGCTGTCAATTTTAAATAAAATAACGAGACATACATAACTATTCGTGTCTGCTCCCGTTTATTGTAATGAGTCTGCACATTTGGAGAAATACTTAGACATTTTACTTCTTATTTCTTTAGACTGAATAATTATTTCTTATTAATTCCAAAGTATGAGACCCGATGATCTAATCGTGGTGTATGTGCTATTCCTCGTTTGTTTGCCTGCATCCATTGCTTTACGGCTTGCTTGTTGCGTTGAAATGCACATTTGATTTCTTTACCAGCATTGGATTTAGACCATTCAATGAGAAGAGTTAACAGCGTTTATTATGATTGATAAGCCCTCAACGGAGAATGAAGTCTGCATACATTAAAAGCCTTATTTTGTTTTTATCGTGTGCCTTCCAAAATGTATGTGTGACAACCACAAAAGTGTTGTATTTGTGTTTTTAAGAATATTCAATTATTGTCTTTTATTTGAAAACAATTTATTGTATTTCTTTTAAAGAAAGAAATTATAGTTATCCAAAGGGATCTATTTTTATGTGACTTTTCCTGTTTTAAAGTTAATTGAGTAGTGTTTGCTCCAGGCCAGCAGGGGGCAGTGTCGGGTGACAGGTTTACTGTAGCTGCGTGAGTTGTGAGTTTCTCATTACTGCAGAGAGCTCAAACCTGAACGCTGTCTCCTCGTTTCTCTCCTGTTTTACAGGTGGGTAAATGTACAAAAACACATCAGGTGTAGAATTTGGTCATGCAGAAATGCAAATGGGATAAGGGTGGACTGTTTTAGTGAAATAATTTTCATCAGAGTCTGTTAATGATTTTGTTTATAATGAGTTTGAAACGAGTCAGTTCAAAACACACACTTTCTCATGTACATAAAGCATATGATGATGTTTTTTGAGCTTGTAAGGTTAACAGATATGGTTAACTCACTGTTTGTTAGTTTTTCACCATTGGCTTAAAATGTTTTTGTTTAATAAGTCTATACAAAAATGTTTACAGTTTAAAATGAAGTTTAAAGTTACCATTTTATTCACTTTATTAGTTTTGAGCATGATTTTGCAGTACTATATTAACATGATACTGATAAAATACTGTGAGTGAAAGATTCCAAGTATCTTTAAAAATAGCTGGTGGATATTACCATTGTCTTTGCATTTCATTTTGATAAATAGAGTAAAATACAAGCACAAAGAGTAAGTAAACATGTATTTGGGGCAAATAGATTTATTTTATTATGGATTTTGTAATGACATAGAAACTGAAAATTCATTGTTATGTTAAAGAGACACTGAACATGTAATATGTGAAACAAAAATGACTCTTAACAATAGAGGTGTTTTGCTGAAGGAAATTCAAAAAATAAATTACTGCAGAGAGCTCAAACCTGAACGCTGTCTCCTCGTTTCTCTCCTGTTTTACAGGAATTAATCTGTGTTTTACAGTGCCGTTGCTACGGTACCTGTTACAGATTTTTGGTGGCCAGTACGGGGAACGGCAGCATATGCGTAGGCTACAAGCACAATCAGAATCAGCAGTGTAATGTTCCAGGAGCTGACGCCTCTTCCCGTCTTGAAGTTAAAGGAAGATTGGGTGTTACATGTGTGAGGCCAGTGTTTCACCTCATCTCTGGATCGTGAAGATACAACCTACCTCAACCATCCACCATCTCAGATGCACAGGCCCTGTCTTCACCAGACCAATTGCCTGTGAGGTTACGACGGTGCTGCACACGTGGAAGACTAAGGGCTACTGGTGAAAGTGCTACCTGGGAGAGCAACCAACTGTGAGGAGAAGGGAAAAGCAGTCATGGCAGACGCTGAGAGAAAAGGCTTGGTGTGGAGCATCAAGAAGAGTCTACTCATGCTGACGGCCAATGAACTTTTCCAACTAGCCCAGAGTGTTGGTCCTGTGCCAGGGAAGGATTCATCTAAGCTTCAGATTGGTGAAGAGGAGGGCTGCTTTGAGTACATTCTAGCTTTTATGAACAGTGACACTTTGTTGGAATCTGAGGATTCAGGTATGGCCGTGTTGTTAGAGCTTAATGATACTGTAAATAATGTCATTGAGGTTCGTTTTGCTCAACCAAAAGCAGGTGCAGGGGATTATGTGCACAACATAATGTCAACCACCCCAGTACTGGGTGAGGATATGACAGTAGGTCAGCCAGAGACAGCTACTGATAACCTGACAACTGCTAACGTGACAGCCATTGGTTCTAATACTAATACTACCCACACAGCTGCGGTTAGCGTAGCAACTGCTTCACCAATCACTAATCCCCTTCTCACACATACTGATGTCAAAACTACACAGAACACTGACACAGAGTTACAGAGAATGCTTTCTAGCTACGCTGAGCTTAGCAACAAAGTCCTACAATACATAAACAACCCCACATCATCACCTACGCTCACACCTACACCAGTACAATCTACACTACAATATAACAACACTCACAAACCTGAACAACATCCACAAGGAAGACATGATCGAGTCGTCCCCCTTCGAGACCTTTCACTGCTTCGTCGTGAGTTCAAGATTCAAGGTGGACAGATTGGTGATCAGAGCTCAGATTTAAGCTACAATAGCATATGCAGACAAATCGATGAAGGTGTTAAAGAACGATTCAGTGAGACTGAGATACTGAGAGGCGTTCTCAGAGTCATTAAATCTGGAAACTTTAAAGACATGCTAATGCACAAGGATGATTTAACAATAGACGAGCTGAAAGGCTTTCTGCAGTCCCATTTAGGTGGGCGAAGCAACACAGAACTCTTCCAAGAGCTTATGTGCACAAAACAAAACGACGGTGAAACTCCGCAACAGTTCTTATACCGTGTAATAGGTCTCAAACAAAAGATCCTGTTTGCTTCAAAATACGCTGACACAGAAGTGAAATACAATGCAAACACAGTTCAAGACATTTTCCTACACGCCATATATCAGGGCCTCAGCCATAAGCATAATGACATACGTCGAGAACTTAAACCATTCCTCTCAGATAGCAGTGTGACTGACGAGACAATTCTAAAACAAATGATGAAGATAACAAATACTGAGAATGAGAGACAGAGACGTCTGGGGTCAGCTGTGAAGCAAAAACAAGTAAGCGTGCATAGCACAGAGCTTGAAGTTGCAGCAGTACAAAGCAGCAGCACAAAGAAAGACGGACAAGATAAACAGCCAAAGGCTGATGCACTCCAACAGTTAACTGAGAAAGTAGAGGAGTTAATGAATAAAGTTGAACTGCTGCAACGGCCACAGTGGATTCAAAACCCAGAATCTTGCCATCATTGCCAAGTCAAAGTGGATCAAAAGAAAGCCAGATCAAATAGCTGTGCTAATTGCCTTGAACAGAATCGGCCAGGGTGCACTCATTGTTTTTACTGTGGTGAAGACGGCCACAGAGCAGTAGGCTGTTTGAAGAAGCCCAAGCGTTCGGAAAACTGGAGCCGGTCCCTGCCACGGGACAAGTAGTGACCGGGCTCCACGTTCAGTCCCACAGTGCTGAGTCTAACGTATGGGGCTCTGCTAATCATACAAAGACAAGTCTAGCTAATCAGAGCTCAAAAGGAAACAATGAACAAGTCAATCTCCAATCCCCCCTTTCCCTACCGACCCAAACAAGTAGGCGCCTGGCCAAGTTTATAGGGGCCAAAGCCCTTGCGCGATGTGACCTTAATGGCTTGACAGTCAACGCCTTACTAGACACTGGAGCTCAGGTGAGCATGATTGACAAAAGCTGGAAAGAGAAATATCTACCAGACGCACCCATTAGGCCACTCAGTGAAATATTTGATGAGAGAGAAGAGCTGGAAGTGCACGCTGTAAATGGAGAAATCCTCCCTTTTGATGGCTGGGTCCTCATTGCAGTCCGCTTCAGTGGAAATGGTGCTTTTAGCCAGTCTATCATGGTGCCTTTCCTCATCTGTAACATCCCGCTGGCACAGCCACTACTTGGATTTAATGTGTTAGAGGAAGTTATTCAAAATCGGCCAGCAGAACTTGTTCCAGCTCTCACCACGCTCCTTTCTGATGCAATATCTGTCCCTGCTGATAAAGTTGAGCTGCTGGTGAACTTTATTCAGGCTGACAAACCCTCCATGTACCAGAGAGTGTTAAGAACTGGGAATTATGACACTGTTTTCCCAGCTGGCCAAGTAGCCTGGGTTAAGTGCCAGATCCCATCCGCGGTAGCTCAGTCAGACCCTCTCCTCTTGTTTGAACCTGATGGAAACAGTGCACACCTCTCAGAGCTTGAGATTGAGGAGGGCCTACTAGAAATACAGACTGCAAAGAGACCTTATGTCATTATACCAGTGAGAAATAACACTGAACATTCAGTAACTATTCCAAGGAAGACAACCCTTGGCAGCGTCCAGACTGTGGCTAGGGTGATTGAGGCCGATCCACTAGAGAGTTCTAGGCCCAGAGGAGTAGTAGTTACCGCAGCCACAACACCAGCTGCTCAAACTGCTTCAGCCTTGTGGCATCCCCCTGTGGACCTCAGCCACCTTAGTGATGAGGAACAGGCTCCAGCCAATCCGGTGCCAGACAACCAGGCCGAGGTCAGGAGGTCAAGTCGGGACAGACGACCTAGACAGATTTTTACATATGAGAACCTGGGTCAGCCTTCACTGACAACACAAGCCACAGTTAATATGGCAAACACACACTTACAATCCCCTACTTACACTACAACTCATACCACCCAACCCATGCACTCTCTTATCCCCTACCCAACACCAACCTATCCACTAAACTCATATTCTACCATTTACCCACTATTTACATACATGCCTTACCACCTAACATCACCACCATACCTATTACCAGTTCCTGTTGCCTGTTAAAAGAAAAAAGAGAGTTTTAGTTAAAAGATGAGCAGAAAATGGTGGGACCCATTTCTTTTTGCCGGGGAGTGTGTGACAACCACAAAAGTGTTGTATTTGTGTTTTTAAGAATATTCAATTATTGTCTTTTATTTGAAAACAATTTATTGTATTTCTTTTAAAGAAAGAAATTATAGTTATCCAAAGGGATCTATTTTTATGTGACTTTTCCTGTTTTAAAGTTAATTGAGTAGTGTTTGCTCCAGGCCAGCAGGGGGCAGTGTCGGGTGACAGGTTTACTGTAGCTGCGTGAGTTGTGAGTTTCTCATTACTGCAGAGAGCTCAAACCTGAACGCTGTCTCCTCGTTTCTCTCCTGTTTTACAGGTGGGTAAATGTACAAAAACACATCAGGTGTAGAATTTGGTCATGCAGAAATGCAAATGGGATAAGGGTGGACTGTTTTAGTGAAATAATTTTCATCAGAGTCTGTTAATGATTTTGTTTATAATGAGTTTGAAACGAGTCAGTTCAAAACACACACTTTCTCATGTACATAAAGCATATGATGATGTTTTTTGAGCTTGTAAGGTTAACAGATATGGTTAACTCACTGTTTGTTAGTTTTTCACCATTGGCTTAAAATGTTTTTGTTTAATAAGTCTATACAAAAATGTTTACAGTTTAAAATGAAGTTTAAAGTTACCCTTTTATTCACTTTATTAGTTTTGAGCATGATTTTGCAGTACTATATTAACATGATACTGATAAAATACTGTGAGTGAAAGATTCCAAGTATCTTTAAAAATAGCTGGTGGATATTACCATTGTCTTTGCATTTCATTTTGATAAATAGAGTAAAATACAAGCACAAAGAGTAAGTAAACATGTATTTGGGGCAAATAGATTTATTTTATTATGGATTTTGTAATGACATAGAAACTGAAAATTCATTGTTATGTTAAAGAGACACTGAACATGTAATATGTGAAACAAAAATGACTCTTAACAATAGAGGTGTTTTGCTGAAGGAAATTCAAAAAATAAATTACTGCAGAGAGCTCAAACCTGAACGCTGTCTCCTCGTTTCTCTCCTGTTTTACAGGAATTAATCTGTGTTTTACAGTGCCGTTGCTACGGTACCTGTTACAGATGCGACGAAACTTAAATCACGCAAAATATGAATGGTAACTAGACGTGCTTGTTGTGTGCAGGGAGTGCATTTATTTGTAAACTTTTGCTAAATCAAAATGGTTTATTTGTATTTGCTTTTTACCTGGGTTTTATCAGGTTCGCAGTCGGGACATTTTTAATCCATAGTGTATGGAGTTATCTAGTAGAAAATGATCTGCTGTTTTTTGGTAGAATGTTGTGTGAGCTAAAGAAACGAGGAATAAAACACACACCGCGATTAAAAAAATCAGATCTCATACTTTGTAATTGAAAATAAATAATAATTAATTTCAAAGAAATAAGAAGTAAAATGTGTAAGTATTCCTCAAAATGTGCTTTGGACTAAGTCTCCCGTCATCACAGCAAACGGGAGCAGACCCGAATAGGTATGTCTAGTTATTTTATTAAAAATTCCCAGCCGTCTGTAAATTCATGTTTGAAAGAAAAAAGTAAATGAATATCTTACTTACTGTTTTTGTCTTGTTTTCTAGTGAATATCTGACAATTCTTAAATGGAGATACATTTACTTGGTAAGCAAAGTGGCTTAAGATATTATGTATTGTAATAGAAAATTGTTATAAAAACGTTTTGTTTTTGCTGGGAATTCTTGTATATATTTCACAGCTATATAATTAATTATAATAACGCACTTTTTGTTGATAAACATGTTAAAAAATACATTAACACAGAATAATGTGGCAACAAATCAAATGTGCATTTAAATGCAACAAGCAGAAAATAAATAAATAAAGCAAATGCATGGAAAAGAAACGAGGAATAAAACAAACACCGCGATTAAAAAAATCAGATCGCATACTTTGTAATTGAAAATAAATAATAATTAATTCCAAAGAAATAAGAAGTAAAATGTGTAAGTATTCCTCAAAATGTGCTTTGGACTAAGTCCCCGTCATCACAGCAAACGGGAGCAGACCCGAATAGGTATGTCTAGTTATTTTATTTAAAATTTCCAGCCGTCTGTAAATTCATGTTTGAAAGAAAAAAGTAAATGAATATCTTACTTACTGTTTTTGTCTTGTTTTCTTGTGAATATCTGACAATTCTTAAATGGAGATACATTTACTTGGTAAGCAAAGTGGCTTAAGATATTATGTATTGTAATAGAAAATTGTTATAAAAGCGTTTTGTGTTTGCTGGGAATTCACAGCCATATAATTAATTATAATAACGCAATTTTTGTTTATAAACATGTTAAAAAATACATTAACACAGAATAATGTGGCAACAAATCAAACGTGCATTTAAATGCAACAAGCAAAAATAAATAAATAAAGCAAATGCACGGAAAAGAAACGAGGAATAAAACAAACACCGCGATTAAAAAATCAGATCGTATACTTTGTAATAATTGAAATAAATTATAAAAATCAACAGGTTTATATTTAAAACAAGTAAAAAATATCTGCCAGCGGGGTAAGAAAAATAAACTTAATTCTAGTTTCAACTTAATTCAATAATAAACTCAATTTAGGTTTATTTTTCTTACCCCACTGGCAGATATTTTTACTTGTTTTAAGCCTTAACCTATTACATTTTAGAATTTATTTCAGTAAACAAGACTTAAATTCTAAGCCACTTTGCTTATTAAGTAAATGTATCTTGATTTAAGAATTATTTTTTAACTCGAAAACATGAATAAAATACTAAGTAAACGAACAGATTGGGATGTTCAAAACACTTAAACATTTTTTTTCACTCTACCCTTCATATTACAGCTGTCGAAAAACCACAGCAACGTTGACAGACCTGGAAGCCATGATATATTAGCAGTTTTTAAAATAAGTTAAATCTAGAATCCTTATTGGTTTTAGATACTTAAAAGCAATGAATGATCTTCTTTCTTTTGAATTGATTTGGTATTATGGAGGAGCTCTGTGTCTGGTTATTGAAGATGATTTCGTCTTTGCTCCTATGTTGGCTTATTTTTTGTTATTTCCGTTACTATATATATATATTTTTTTTTCCCCTTTGTTTTTTCTGATTTGAGGTTATGAAAATGTTTTAATTTGTAATAAAGGTTTTTTGAAAATTCTAAATTCTCTCTCTCTCTCTCATGAGCGTGGATCAGTTCCTGCATCAAGGAAAAAATGCGCATCCTGGTAAATTTCAGAAGTTAGACGACTGAGCTGCAGCGGACAGCGTAAGATTTATGAAAACACATTTGAGAAGAAAGGCAAAGCATGTTTCACAGTTAATCCAAGACCATAATGACAATTTTGCGCTCTGTTTCCCGAAGCTCGTGGAGGCGTGGAGCAGCATACACAGTTAAAGGGGACATATTATGAAAATCTGACTTTTTCCATGTTTAAGTGCTATAATTGTGTCCCCAGTGCTTCTATCAACCTAGAAAATGTTAAAAAGATCAACCCAATAACTTAGTTTTGGTAAACCATTTTCTGCAAGCATGTGAAAAATAGGTCATTGTAATTTGGCCCTTATTGTGATGTCAGAATAAGGTAATACCGCCCCCTTTATCTGCACTATCCAACCACAGCACAACCATTTAGTATGGAGAGAAAGAGAGAGATAAAATATTTCACAGCACAATTGAGTTTCAATTGCAACAAACCACCATCATTGTGATCAGTGGTTGCACTTCATCCGCTCATTTGCATTTTAAATGACACACCCAAAACGGCACACTTTTGCTCAGACCTATTTTAGACTTAGTTTTCATCTTTAAAAAAATCTCATAATATGTCCCCTTTAAGGTATGTGCGATCTACCGGCATTACCTTTACGATCGACGTATTGGATCTGCAAGCTGCAAGCAAATTAACTGAAGCTTTACTTCATGTTTCTGTTTGGTTAAGCGATGACTGCTTTTTCCCAACAGTTTGTGTGTGTTTTCTGCATGGGTTTAGAAAACATGAACTTCTGATCTGCTAGCTCAACGTTCTACCTCTGTAACGTATAGAGTTAAATGCCCGCTAGCCTCCACCCCAAAAGCCAGCGCCTTCGCCGGCTCCCCCTTTGGCTGCGTCTATTCCGGTATCGCTTCTCGGCCTTTTGGCTAAGATCAAGTGTAGTATCTGTTCTTATCAGTTTAATGTCTGATACGTCTCCTATCCGGAGACTATATGTTAAATGGATTTTTGACCTTCGGAAACGGAAGCGGAGCTTGCTCCTTCCACTCCATGCATCAACATGGTATTGCAGTGTTTCCATGAATGGTGCGCTCCCCTTCTCGGGGACAAATAAGTCAAATACAAAAAAAGAATTTGCTTCTTTTGTGCGTGAATGACGGTGTTTTTTCTAATACGTGTGTTTTAAAATTGCTGTGTTTTCGTTGGCTTTATTGGTTTAACGAAAAGCTTGCGTGGAAATGAACACGCTGATAAAGAAATGTTTTTGTAATGTATTTAATTATTTTCTTTACAAGTTTGTGGTGGTGATCCGAGGACGAATTAAACATCCTCGACACAGCTGAAGGTGCAACAAAAGCGAAAGAGGCCGATTGGAATGTTAAAAACACCTGAAAACTTTTTTCACTACCCTTCATACTACAGCTGTCGAAAATCCACAGCAACGTCGACAGACCTGGAAGCATAGCTGTACTTGTTTAACTCACAACGACAACGGGTAAGTCATTGAGCCCTGTGTTTTTATTTATCCACGTTCTAAAATTGCTATGCTTTCGTTGTTTCTTGATTGCTCTGTACATTTCTTTGTTTCTATTCCACGTAAAGTTACTTTGTAATAACGAAACCATATATTTGAATGCGCAATTTAAATCCATTTGATTTAAATTGTTTCACATATTTCACTCTACACGGTTCAACCGGGCTGGAAACGGAATAAAAATAGGGTAGATCTCGAAGAATGTTTGGTCTCAGACGTGGCTTCGTGCGCTTTCCACCTGGTCACACACAGTAATGAAATGTTAGTCGGACGCCCTTCGGGGGCGCCGTTGATGTGATCGGTCACAGGAAGATGCGGCCGTCTGGCCTCAAAGGGTGTCGCTCATACTTACCTGGCAGGGGAGACACCATGATCATGAAGGTGGTTCACCCAGGGCGAGGCTCAGCCATTGCACTCCGGTTGTGCTGACCCTTTGCGAATTCCCCAAATGTGGGAATCTCGACTGCAAAATTTCTGATAGTGGGGGACTGCGTTCGCGCTCTCCCCTGACCTATGTGTTAAAAATAGATTCTTTTGTCGTTTTACTTAAAATCCAAGAGACGTCTAACCACGGCCCAAGAATACATTAGTCATCAAAAAAGCGGCTATTCAACGACTACATAATTTCTAATAGACAGCGAATATGTGTCTAGGCTAAAACAAGGCTTAATTTGGGCTGTCAGTGAAAATCTAATAGACGTTTGACCATTCCAAAAGAATAGACTAGCCATTAAATAGAACCACAATCAAACGGCTACATGTCTAAGAGACAGTCAACAAAATAATGCTTAGATGATTCTTTTATTTCCAATATAAGAGGTTCTCGGGAATGGCAATCATCCAAACTAATAAATTATAAAGGCTTTTATAAGAAAATGACAACAGTTAAACAACATAGACAGCGTTGGGCAATACAAAATGCTAATAAATACAAGACAAATTGAAATATTGTACATGCATGTACATTAAACAAGCCAACAAATCTGCCAATGGGCTACGACAATTTTTCTTGAATTAAGTGTTTATATCTAGATTTGTTTCTTACCCCTTTGGCAGATTTATTTGCTTGTTTTAAGCCCAAATTCGCTTAAATTTTGAGTTTTTTTCTCCCTAAAGGCTAGGCTTATTTTCTTAGGGCATTTTGCTCATCAAAAAATGCATCTTATTTTAAGACTTTCTAGATATTTGTACAGTGAAAACAGTTCGAAATAACAAGTAAGAAATGATTTTTTGCAATGTATTCATTCATTCGCTACCCTTCATAATACAGCTGTCGAAAAACCACAGCAACGTCGACAGACCTGGAAGCGTAGCTGTATTTGTTTAACTCACAAAGACAACGGGTAAAGTATTTTCTTGATTACCTAAATGACTTGCCGTAAGAAAATAAGTTTAGGTTTAAGGGGGGGAAATACAGTTTAAAGGGATATTTCAATTTATGATGATAATTCTGTCATCATTTACTCATGCATACAGGCTTACAACAACACGAGGATTAGTTTTTTTCTGAGTAACACAAAAGAAGGTATTTTGAGGAATGATGGTAAACCCACAGCAGATAGTCACCATTGACTTCCATAGTAGGAATAAAAAAATATGATGGAATTTATTAGGTACCATCAACCGTGTGCTAACCATCACTTTGCAAAATATTTTCTTCATCATTTATCACGCTACTTCCAAAATATTTTTTCCTACTAAGTCAATGTTTCATTATTTGCTTTACAAGCTTAAAAATGATGGTGACATGATTCCATGGTAATCACAAACAGTTAAACAAGTAAGATAATCACCATTACTTTTAAAAGCATTTTGAAAATTGCTTGCTTATGCTGGGAGTAAAGGTATTTCACGCAGTGCGCATCCTCTTTAAAAGGTAATGTATGCTTCTTTTAAAGCTGACACATTTGCCACATTAAAATAACAGAAATGTGTACTTTTTAAACTTTTTGGAGCCGGTGTGTCTGTGTTCTTGGGGCACACATCTACATGTAAAAGCAGAATTGCTTATTATTCTTCTCTATTTCTTGTATAGGTCAATTATGAGTGAAGAACCGTTCACCAAATGAAGACCGCAGCCAGGTGACGGGATTCTGTGGTAATCGCAAACAGGTAAACCAGTAAAATAATCATCATTTATTGTTAAAATAATTTTGAAAATTGAAGTTCTGTGTGTTCTTATTGTACTTTATTTATTTCTGCAGGTAAGCACCATACCGTAAGCTTCATTCCCTTTATAACAGGTAAGGTTCATACTGTTTTATTCTTTTGTACTGTTTTATTCGTACTGTTTTAAATCATTCAGTAAATGCAAAGTTAAACTGATGTGTTTTTAATCTAGATTTAAAAGTGTCTACTGTTGAAGCACATCTGATCTCTTCTGAAAGCTGATAATAACTAAATGCTGATGCACCTTGTTTTGAGTGAACCCCTGTTTTTTCTAAATGACCTGATCCTATTGCTCCGAGTAATCGGTTTCATATTCGATTAGCATATCTGTCATGTATTTCGGCCTGTAGCCATGAAGTGGTTTTTAAACAAGTAACAGTACTTTTTTAATCCATTGTCCATTGCAATAATCGGCCCTGCTGGTGATGAAAGCATGAACAAGTTTCTCTAAGTCCTGTCTTGAGACAAAACCTCCAATTCTGGCAATATTTCTGAGATGGTAGTAAAAGCAGAATTCCTTATTATTTTTCTCTATCTCAGGCTCTATGGCATATATGTCATGATTTTATTTGTCTATTTATATGTCTATTTACAAGGACTGCCTTGGCCAAACGTTATTGTTAATTAATATTGAAGCAGTTATTTAACATATTTCCTTTGAGTAGTGATTTGTGTAATGATCCATATATCTATTTTTATGTATATTTTTAACTTAGGAATGTGATTTTAAAGCACATATTTGTTATTGTATGACACCTCTCATGTTATGAAAGTAAAAAATAAATGTATTTTCTGATGTCTTGCATTTCTGTTTTTAAACTGTTAATCCTTATCAAGTGCTATACATTAGAAAGTGGATAAATAACAAAAATGTCACTCCTGACAGCTGATAAATTAATCGTTCTTTATAGCACCACTGAGGTGAGCATTTTTCAAGGCAAGATTCTTTATAGAACCGTATAAAAAGGTTCTATATAGTACCAAAAAAAACGGGTTCTGCTATGGTTACAAGCTGAAGAACCCTTATTTGGTACTATTTAGGAGCATTTGTCTTTAGAGTGTTGCGTAGGTTCGAAACTTTCAATCTTTAAACCAAAAAAAAGGGTCACACGGTTTTATTTGTGGTGTGGACATGAACACGCTGCAGGCATTGAAATGTAATTTGTAATTTATTGTCTCATTTCATATTTAACAAATAGAAAGCAAAGTGCTATTCAATCAGTTTAACTAAACAACTGGTGTTCCTCAATTTTGGGGCCTATTTTGTTCAGTATATCAGTTTTGTTCAGTTTTGTATGTGCATGCAAAAAGCATTCAGCGAGCAAATTAACTGAAGCTTTACCTTCGTGTTTCTTTTTGTATGAGTGATAACTGTTTCTGTATGTATTTGTATGGTTTTTTTACAAGTATAGAGTGAAATGCACACGGTGAGTAATGAACGCAGACCTTCAGTGCCGGATCTCTGACCCGCTAACCTCCATCCCGACAGCCAGCGCCTTCTCCGGATGCCATTGCGGTATCGCTCCTCGGCTTTTTGGGTAAAATCGAGTGGACACCGGGGACTACACGTTTGAATGGATTTTTGACCTTCGGCTATGGAAGCGAGGCTTGCTCCGTCCACTCCGTGCATCGACTCTGGCGCTTTCCGGGGACAAATAAGGTGAGTTTAAAACCAGAGTTTGCTTCTTTTGTGCGTGGTTGCCAGTTTGTTTGCCAATCCGTGGTCATAATATGTTCCGCTTCGTGGTTTCTCCATCGCTCAGTACTTTTCTGTGTTTCTATTTTACGTAAAGCTAACACCAAAACGATTGTGGAAAGCGCTATATAGATTGTTCTCAAAGAAAAAACGAGAAACAAACCCATGTGAATATGGGTCAAATTATCTAGGCGGAGCACTTCGTTCAAAGAAAAACGCAACAGAATTGTTTGCGTTGAACAAAGACAATGGTGCGTGCAGACATCGAATGTGTATTGTGGATAAAAAATGGCCAGTGGGGTGGGACAATTTTTCTTGAATTAAGTGTTTATGGGAAAAGTTAACGAATTTTTTCTTACCCTGTAGGCAGATTTATTTGCTTGTTTTAAGCATAAAATAACAGGAGAAGAAATTGTGTAGGGGGAGCAGAGGGTTTTTTTTTCGTTCAAAGAAAAGCAGCGTGGCACGAATGAATGTTTGGCTGAAATGCTATCGTAATTTCCCCCTTAATTTTCCTTACAAACATGAAACCAGAGAGAAGGGCCAGTTGGCATCGAATTGCACCTTGTATTCGGTGATTGATTGAGGAAAAATATGCGTATGTGTATATATACACTTGTTTTGTTGAACAGAGACAATGGCCGCGTGCTCCAGCGTCACCTATATGCCTATTTCACAAAATGGCGCCTTTGACCGGAAGTAAGGAAAACATCGTTCAGGTTGCACCACTACGATGGCCACTCAATATAGTATGGACTGACAGCTGCTTTGTTTTCTCCTACACATGAATTTACTTGTAAAAATAACAATAACAGATATTGTCGATTGGTGTTATATTATTTTTTTAGCATTTCGTATTATCAAAATATATCATATGTTAGACAGCTGTCAATTTTAAATAAAATAACGAGACATACATAACTATTCGTGTCTGCTCCCGTTTATTGTAATGAGTCTGCACATTTGGAGAAATACTTAGACATTTTACTTCTTATTTCTTTAGACTGAATAATTATTTCTTATTAATTCCAAAGTATGAGACCCGATGATCTAATCGTGGTGTATGTGCTATTCCTCGTTTGTTTGCCTGCATCCATTGCTTTACGGCTTGCTTGTTGCGTTGAAATGCACATTTGATTTCTTTACCAGCATTGGATTTAGACCATTCAATGAGAAGAGTTAACAGCGTTTATTATGATTGATAAGCCCTCAACGGAGAATGAAGTCTGCATACATTAAAAGCCTTATTTTGTTTTTATCGTGTGCCTTCCAAAATGTATGCGACGAAACTTAAATCACGCAAAATATGAATGGTAACTAGACGTGCTTGTTGTGTGCAGGGAGTGCATTTATTTGTAAACTTTTGCTAAATCAAAATGGTTTATTTGTATTTGCTTTTTACCTGGGTTTTATCAGGTTCGCAGTCGGGACATTTTTAATCCATAGTGTATGGAGTTATCTAGTAGAAAATGATCTGCTGTTTTTTGGTAGAATGTTGTGTGAGCTAAAGAAACGAGGAATAAAACACACACCGCGATTAAAAAAATCAGATCTCATACTTTGTAATTGAAAATAAATAATAATTAATTTCAAAGAAATAAGAAGTAAAATGTGTAAGTATTCCTCAAAATGTGCTTTGGACTAAGTCTCCCGTCATCACAGCAAACGGGAGCAGACCCGAATAGGTATGTCTAGTTATTTTATTAAAAATTCCCAGCCGTCTGTAAATTCATGTTTGAAAGAAAAAAGTAAATGAATATCTTACTTACTGTTTTTGTCTTGTTTTCTAGTGAATATCTGACAATTCTTAAATGGAGATACATTTACTTGGTAAGCAAAGTGGCTTAAGATATTATGTATTGTAATAGAAAATTGTTATAAAAACGTTTTGTTTTTGCTGGGAATTCTTGTATATATTTCACAGCTATATAATTAATTATAATAACGCACTTTTTGTTGATAAACATGTTAAAAAATACATTAACACAGAATAATGTGGCAACAAATCAAATGTGCATTTAAATGCAACAAGCAGAAAATAAATAAATAAAGCAAATGCATGGAAAAGAAACGAGGAATAAAACAAACACCGCGATTAAAAAAATCAGATCGCATACTTTGTAATTGAAAATAAATAATAATTAATTCCAAAGAAATAAGAAGTAAAATGTGTAAGTATTCCTCAAAATGTGCTTTGGACTAAGTCCCCGTCATCACAGCAAACGGGAGCAGACCCGAATAGGTATGTCTAGTTATTTTATTTAAAATTTCCAGCCGTCTGTAAATTCATGTTTGAAAGAAAAAAGTAAATGAATATCTTACTTACTGTTTTTGTCTTGTTTTCTTGTGAATATCTGACAATTCTTAAATGGAGATACATTTACTTGGTAAGCAAAGTGGCTTAAGATATTATGTATTGTAATAGAAAATTGTTATAAAAGCGTTTTGTGTTTGCTGGGAATTCACAGCCATATAATTAATTATAATAACGCACTTTTTGTTTATAAACATGTTAAAAAATACATTAACACAGAATAATGTGGCAACAAATCAAACGTGCATTTAAATGCAACAAGCAAAAATAAATAAATAAAGCAAATGCACGGAAAAGAAACGAGGAATAAAACAAACACCGCGATTAAAAAAATCAGATCGTATACTTTGTAATAATTGAAATAAATTATAAAAATCAACAGGTTTATATTTAAAACAAGTAAAAAAATATCTGCCAGCGGGGTAAGAAAAATAAACGTAATTCTAGTTTCAACTTAATTCAATAATAAACTCAATTTAGGTTTATTTTTCTTACCCCACTGGCAGATATTTTTACTTGTTTTAAGCCTTAACCTATTACATTTTAGAATTTATTTCAGTAAACAAGACTTAAATTCTAAGCCACTTTGCTTATTAAGTAAATGTATCTTGATTTAAGAATTATTTTTTAACTCGAAAACATGAATAAAATACTAAGTAAACGAACAGATTGGGATGTTCAAAACACTTAAACATTTTTTTTCACTCTACCCTTCATATTACAGCTGTCGAAAAACCACAGCAACGTTGACAGACCTGGAAGCCATGATATATTAGCAGTTTTTAAAATAAGTTAAATCTAGAATCCTTATTGGTTTTAGATACTTAAAAGCAATGAATGATCTTCTTTCTTTTGAATTGATTTGGTATTATGGAGGAGCTCTGTGTCTGGTTATTGAAGATGATTTCGTCTTTGCTCCTATGTTGGCTTATTTTTTGTTATTTCCGTTACTATATATATATATATTTTTTTCCCCTTTGTTTTTTCTGATTTGAGGTTATGAAAATGTTTTAATTTGTAATAAAGGTTTTTTGAAAATTCTAAATTCTCTCTCTCTCTCTCATGAGCGTGGATCAGTTCCTGCATCAAGGAAAAAATGCGCATCCTGGTACATTTCAGAAGTTAGACGACTGAGCTGCAGCGGACAGCGTAAGATTTATGAAAACACATTTGAGAAGAAAGGCAAAGCATGTTTCACAGTTAATCCAAGACCATAATGACAATTTTGCGCTCTGTTTCCCGAAGCTCGTGGAGGCGTGGAGCAGCATACACAGTTAAGGTATGTGCGATCTACCGGCATTACCTTTACGATCGACGTATTGGATCTGCAAGCTGCAAGCAAATTAACTGAAGCTTTACTTCATGTTTCTGTTTGGTTAAGCGATGACTGCTTTTTCCCAACAGTTTGTGTGTGTTTTCTGCATGGGTTTAGAAAACATGAACTTCTGATCTGCTAGCTCAACGTTCTACCTCTGTAACGTATAGAGTTAAATGCCCGCTAGCCTCCACCCCAAAAGCCAGCGCCTTCGCCGGCTCCCCCTTTGGCTGCGTCTATTCCGGTATCGCTTCTCGGCCTTTTGGCTAAGATCAAGTGTAGTATCTGTTCTTATCAGTTTAATGTCTGATACGTCTCCTATCCGGAGACTATATGTTAAATGGATTTTTGACCTTCGGAAACGGAAGCGGAGCTTGCTCCTTCCACTCCATGCATCAACATGGTATTGCAGTGTTTCCATGAATGGTGCGCTCCCCTTCTCGGGGACAAATAAGTCAAATACAAAAAAAGAATTTGCTTCTTTTGTGCGTGAATGACGGTGTTTTTTCTAATACGTGTGTTTCTTTAAATTGCTGTGTTTTCGTTGGCTTTATTGGTTTAACGAAAAGCTTGCGTGGAAATGAACACGCTGATAAAGAAATGTTTTTGTAATGTATTTAATTATTTTCTTTACAAGTTTGTGGTGGTGATCCGAGGACGAATTAAACATCCTCGACACAGCTGAAGGTGCAACAAAAGCGAAAGAGGCCGATTGGAATGTTAAAAACACCTGAAAACTTTTTTCACTACCCTTCATACTACAGCTGTCGAAAATCCACAGCAACGTCGACAGACCTGGAAGCATAGCTGTACTTGTTTAACTCACAACGACAACGGGTAAGTCATTGAGCCCTGTGTTTTTATTTATCCACGTTCTAAAATTGCTATGCTTTCGTTGTTTCTTGATTGCTCTGTACATTTCTTTGTTTCTATTCCACGTAAAGTTACTTTGTAATAACGAAACCATATATTTGAATGCGCAATTTAAATCCATTTGATTTAAATTGTTTCACATATTTCACTCTACACGGTTCAACCGGGCTGGAAACGGAATAAAAATAGGGTAGATCTCGAAGAATGTTTGGTCTCAGACGTGGCTTCGTGCGCTTTCCACCTGGTCACACACAGTAATGAAATGTTAGTCGGACGCCCTTCGGGGGCGCCGTTGATGTGATCGGTCACAGGAAGATGCGGCCGTCTGGCCTCAAAGGGTGTCGCTCATACTTACCTGGCAGGGGAGACACCATGATCATGAAGGTGGTTCACCCAGGGCGAGGCTCAGCCATTGCACTCCGGTTGTGCTGACCCTTTGCGAATTCCCCAAATGTGGGAATCTCGACTGCAAAATTTCTGATAGTGGGGGACTGCGTTCGCGCTCTCCCCTGACCTATGTGTTAAAAATAGATTCTTTTGTCGTTTTACGTAAAATCCAAGAGACATCTAACCACGGCCCAAGAATACATTAGTCATCAAAAAAGCGGCTATTCAACGACTACATAATTTCTAATAGACAGCGAATATGTGTCTAGGCTAAAACAAGGCTTAATTTGGGCTGTCAGTGAAAATCTAATAGACGTTTGACCATTCCAAAAGAATAGACTAGCCATTAAATAGAACCACAATCAAACGGCTACATGTCTAAGAGACAGTCAACAAAATAATGCTTAGATGATTCTTTTATTTCCAATATAAGAGGTTCTCGGGAATGGCAATCATCCAAACTAATAAATTATAAAGGCTTTTATAAGAAAATGACAACAGTTAAACAACATAGACAGCGTTGGGCAATACAAAATGCTAATAAATACAAGACAAATTGAAATATTGTACATGCATGTACATTAAACAAGCCAACAAATCTGCCAATGGGCTACGACAATTTTTCTTGAATTAAGTGTTTATATCTAGATTTGTTTCTTACCCCTTTGGCAGATTTATTTGCTTGTTTTAAGCCCAAATTCGCTTAAATTTTGAGTTTTTTTCTCCCTAAAGGCTAGGCTTATTTTCTTAGGGCATTTTGCTCATCAAAAAATGCATCTTATTTTAAGACTTTCTAGATATTTGTACAGTGAAAACAGTTCGAAATAACAAGTAAGAAATGATTTTTTGCAATGTATTCATTCATTCGCTACCCTTCATAATACAGCTGTCGAAAAACCACAGCAACGTCGACAGACCTGGAAGCGTAGCTGTATTTGTTTAACTCACAAAGACAACGGGTAAAGTATTTTCTTGATTACCTAAATGACTTGCCGTAAGAAAATAAGTTTAGGTTTAAGGGGGGGAAATACAGTTTAAAGGGATATTTCAATTTATGATGATAATTCTGTCATCATTTACTCATGCATACAGGCTTACAACAACACGAGGATTAGTTTTTTTCTGAGTAACACAAAAGAAGGTATTTTGAGGAATGATGGTAAACCCACAGCAGATAGTCACCATTGACTTCCATAGTAGGAATAAAAAAAATATGATGGAATTTATTAGGTACCATCAACCGTGTGCTAACCATCACTTTGCAAAATATTTTCTTCATCATTTATCACGCTACTTCCAAAATATTTTTTCCTACTAAGTCAATGTTTCATTATTTGCTTTACAAGCTTAAAAATGATGGTGACATGATTCCATGGTAATCACAAACAGTTAAACAAGTAAGATAATCACCATTACTTTTAAAAGCATTTTGAAAATTGCTTGCTTATGCTGGGAGTAAAGGTATTTCACGCAGTGCGCATCCTCTTTAAAAGGTAATGTATGCTTCTTTTAAAGCTGACACATTTGCCACATTAAAATAACAGAAATGTGTACTTTTTAAACTTTTTGGAGCCGGTGTGTCTGTGTTCTTGGGGCACACATCTACATGTAAAAGCAGAATTGCTTATTATTCTTCTCTATTTCTTGTATAGGTCAATTATGAGTGAAGAACCGTTCACCAAATGAAGACCGCAGCCAGGTGACGGGATTCTGTGGTAATCGCAAACAGGTAAACCAGTAAAATAATCATCATTTATTGTTAAAATAATTTTGAAAATTGAAGTTCTGTGTGTTCTTATTGTACTTTATTTATTTCTGCAGGTAAGCACCATACCGTAAGCTTCATTCCCTTTATAACAGGTAAGGTTCATACTGTTTTATTCTTTTGTACTGTTTTATTCGTACTGTTTTAAATCATTCAGTAAATGCAAAGTTAAACTGATGTGTTTTTAATCTAGATTTAAAAGTGTCTACTGTTGAAGCACATCTGATCTCTTCTGAAAGCTGATAATAACTAAATGCTGATGCACCTTGTTTTGAGTGAACCCCTGTTTTTTCTAAATGACCTGATCCTATTGCTCCGAGTAATCGGTTTCATATTCGATTAGCATATCTGTCATGTATTTCGGCCTGTAGCCATGAAGTGGTTTTTAAACAAGTAACAGTACTTTTTTAATCCATTGTCCATTGCAATAATCGGCCCTGCTGGTGATGAAAGCATGAACAAGTTTCTCTAAGTCCTGTCTTGAGACAAAACCTCCAATTCTGGCAATATTTCTGAGATGGTAGTAAAAGCAGAATTCCTTATTATTTTTCTCTATCTCAGGCTCTATGGCATATATGTCATGATTTTATTTGTCTATTTATATGTCTATTTACAAGGACTGCCTTGGCCAAACGTTATTGTTAATTAATATTGAAGCAGTTATTTAACATATTTCCTTTGAGTAGTGATTTGTGTAATGATCCATATATCTATTTTTATGTATATTTTTAACTTAGGAATGTGATTTTAAAGCACATATTTGTTATTGTATGACACCTCTCATGTTATGAAAGTAAAAAATAAATGTATTTTCTGATGTCTTGCATTTCTGTTTTTAAACTGTTAATCCTTATCAAGTCCTATACATTAGAAAGTGGATAAATAACAAAAATGTCACTCCTGACAGCTGATAAATTAATCGTTCTTTATAGCACCACTGAGGTGAGCATTTTTCAAGGCAAGATTCTTTATAGAACCGTATAAAAAGGTTCTATATAGTACCAAAAAAACGGGTTCTGCTATGGTTACAAGCTGAAGAACCCTTATTTGGTACTATTTAGGAGCATTTGTCTTTAGAGTGTTGCGTAGGTTCGAAACTTTCAATCTTTAAACCAAAAAAAAAGGGTCACACAGTTTTATTTGTGGTGTGGACATGAACACGCTGCAGGCATTGAAATGTAATTTGTAATTTATTGTCTCATTTCATATTTAACAAATAGAAAGCAAAGTGCTATTCAATCAGTTTAACTAAACAACTGGTGTTCCTCAATTTTGGGGCCTATTTTGTTCAGTATATCAGTTTTGTTCAGTTTTGTATGTGCATGCAAAAAGCATTCAGCGAGCAAATTAACTGAAGCTTTACCTTCGTGTTTCTTTTTGTATGAGTGATAACTGTTTCTGTATGTATTTGTATGGTTTTTTTACAAGTATAGAGTGAAATGCACACGGTGAGTAATGAACGCAGACCTTCAGTGCCGGATCTCTGACCCGCTAACTTCCATCCCGACAGCCAGCGCCTTCTCCGGATGCCATTGCGGTATCGCTCCTCGGCTTTTTGGGTAAAATCGAGTGGACACCGGGGACTACACGTTTGAATGGATTTTTGACCTTCGGCTATGGAAGCGAGGCTTGCTCCGTCCACTCCGTGCATCGACTCTGGCGCTTTCCGGGGACAAATAAGGTGAGTTTAAAACCAGAGTTTGCTTCTTTTGTGCGTGGTTGCCAGTTTGTTTGCCAATCCGTGGTCATAATATGTTCCGCTTCGTGGTTTCTCCATCGCTCAGTACTTTTCTGTGTTTCTATTTTACGTAAAGCTAACACCAAAACGATTGTGGAAAGCGCTATATAGATTGTTCTCAAAGAAAAAACGAGAAACAAACCCATGTGAATATGGGTCAAATTATCTAGGCGGAGCACTTCGTTCAAAGAAAAACGCAACAGAATTGTTTGCGTTGAACAAAGACAATGGTGCGTGCAGACATCGAATGTGTATTGTGGATAAAAAATGGCCAGTGGGGTGGGACAATTTTTCTTGAATTAAGTGTTTATGGGAAAAGTTAACGAATTTTTTCTTACCCTGTAGGCAGATTTATTTGCTTGTTTTAAGCATAAAATAACAGGAGAAGAAATTGTGTAGGGGGAGCAGAGGGTTTTTTTTTTCGTTCAAAGAAAAGCAGCGTGGCACGAATGAATGTTTGGCTGAAATGCTATCGTAATTTCCCCCTTAATTTTCCTTACAAACATGAAACCAGAGAGAAGGGCCAGTTGGCATCGAATTGCACCTTGTATTCGGTGATTGATTGAGGAAAAATATGCGTATGTGTATATATACACTTGTTTTGTTGAACAGAGACAATGGCCGCGTGCTCCAGCGTCACCTATATGCCTATTTCACAAAATGGCGCCTTTGACCGGAAGTAAGGAAAACATCGTTCAGGTTGCACCACTACGATGGCCACTCAATATAGTATGGACTGACAGCTGCTTTGTTTTCTCCTACACATGAATTTACTTGTAAAAATAACAATAACAGATATTGTCGATTGGTGTTATATTATTTTTTTAGCATTTCGTATTATCAAAATATATCATATGTTAGACAGCTGTCAATTTTAAATAAAATAACGAGACATACATAACTATTCGTGTCTGCTCCCGTTTATTGTAATGAGTCTGCACATTTGGAGAAATACTTAGACATTTTACTTCTTATTTCTTTAGACTGAATAATTATTTCTTATTAATTCCAAAGTATGAGACCCGATGATCTAATCGTGGTGTATGTGCTATTCCTCGTTTGTTTGCCTGCATCCATTGCTTTACGGCTTGCTTGTTGCGTTGAAATGCACATTTGATTTCTTTACCAGCATTGGATTTAGACCATTCAATGAGAAGAGTTAACAGCGTTTATTATGATTGATAAGCCCTCAACGGAGAATGAAGTCTGCATACATTAAAAGCCTTATTTTGTTTTTATCGTGTGCCTTCCAAAATGTATGCGACGAAACTTAAATCACGCAAAATATGAATGGTAACTAGACGTGCTTGTTGTGTGCAGGGAGTGCATTTATTTGTAAACTTTTGCTAAATCAAAATGGTTTATTTGTATTTGCTTTTTACCTGGGTTTTATCAGGTTCGCAGTCGGGACATTTTTAATCCATAGTGTATGGAGTTATCTAGTAGAAAATGATCTGCTGTTTTTTGGTAGAATGTTGTGTGAGCTAAAGAAACGAGGAATAAAACACACACCGCGATTAAAAAAATCAGATCTCATACTTTGTAATTGAAAATAAATAATAATTAATTTCAAAGAAATAAGAAGTAAAATGTGTAAGTATTCCTCAAAATGTGCTTTGGACTAAGTCTCCCGTCATCACAGCAAACGGGAGCAGACCCGAATAGGTATGTCTAGTTATTTTATTAAAAATTCCCAGCCGTCTGTAAATTCATGTTTGAAAGAAAAAAGTAAATGAATATCTTACTTACTGTTTTTGTCTTGTTTTCTAGTGAATATCTGACAATTCTTAAATGGAGATACATTTACTTGGTAAGCAAAGTGGCTTAAGATATTATGTATTGTAATAGAAAATTGTTATAAAAACGTTTTGTTTTTGCTGGGAATTCTTGTATATATTT
Organism: Paramisgurnus dabryanus; assembly: GCF_030506205.2. Lineage (NCBI taxonomy): Eukaryota > Metazoa > Chordata > Actinopteri > Cypriniformes > Cobitidae > Paramisgurnus > Paramisgurnus dabryanus. Next base: position 7,143,573 of record NC_133345.1, on the reverse strand, counting down.
CACAGCTATATAATTAATTATAATAACGCACTTTTTGTTGATAAACATGTTAAAAAATACATTAACACAGAATAATGTGGCAACAAATCAAATGTGCATTTAAATGCAACAAGCAGAAAATAAATAAATAAAGCAAATGCATGGAAAAGAAACGAGGAATAAAACAAACACCGCGATTAAAAAAATCAGATCGCATACTTTGTAATTGAAAATAAATAATAATTAATTCCAAAGAAATAAGAAGTAAAATGTGTAAGTATTCCTCAAAATGTGCTTTGGACTAGGTCCCCGTCATCACAGCAAACGGGAGCAGACCCGAATAGGTATGTCTAGTTATTTTATTTAAAATTTCCAGCCGTCTGTAAATTCATGTTTGAAAGAAAAAAGTAAATGAATATCTTACTTACTGTTTTTGTCTTGTTTTCTTGTGAATATCTGACAATTCTTAAATGGAGATACATTTACTTGGTAAGCAAAGTGGCTTAAGATATTATGTATTGTAATAGAAAATTGTTATAAAAGCGTTTTGTGTTTGCTGGGAATTCACAGCCATATAATTAATTATAATAACGCACTTTTTGTTTATAAACATGTTAAAAAATACATTAACACAGAATAATGTGGCAACAAATCAAACGTGCATTTAAATGCAACAAGCAAAAATAAATAAATAAAGCAAATGCACGGAAAAGAAATGAGGAATAAAACAAACACCGCGATTAAAAAATCAGATCGTATACTTTGTAATAATTGAAATAAATTATAAAAATCAACAGGTTTATATTTAAAACAAGTAAAAAATATCTGCCAGCGGGGTAAGAAAAATAAACGTAATTCTAGTTTCAACTTAATTCAATAATAAACTCAATTTAGGTTTATTTTTCTTACCCCACTGGCAGATATTTTTACTTGTTTTAAGCCTTAACCTATTACATTTTAGAATTTATTTCAGTAAACAAGACTTAAATTCTAAGCCACTTTGCTTATTAAGTAAATGTATCTTGATTTAAGAATTATTTTTTAACTCGAAAACATGAATAAAATACTAAGTAAACGAACAGATTGGGATGTTCAAAACACTTAAACATTTTTTTTCACTCTACCCTTCATATTACAGCTGTCGAAAAACCACAGCAACGTTGACAGACCTGGAAGCCATGATATATTAGCAGTTTTTAAAATAAGTTAAATCTAGAATCCTTATTGGTTTTAGATACTTAAAAGCAATGAATGATCTTCTTTCTTTTGAATTGATTTGGTATTATGGAGGAGCTCTGTGTCTGGTTATTGAAGATGATTTCGTCTTTGCTCCTATGTTGGCTTATTTTTTGTTATTTCCGTTACTATATATATATATATATATTTTTTCCCCTTTGTTTTTTCTGATTTGAGGTTATGAAAATGTTTTAATTTGTAATAAAGGTTTTTTGAAAATTCTAAATTCTCTCTCTCTCTCTCATGAGCGTGGATCAGTTCCTGCATCAAGGAAAAAATGCGCATCCTGGTAAATTTCAGAAGTTAGACGACTGAGCTGCAGCGGACAGCGTAAGATTTATGAAAACACATTTGAGAAGAAAGGCAAAGCATGTTTCACAGTTAATCCAAGACCATAATGACAATTTTGCGCTCTGTTTCCCGAAGCTCGTGGAGGCGTGGAGCAGCATACACAGTTAAGGTATGTGCGATCTACCGGCATTACCTTTACGATCGACGTATTGGATCTGCAAGCTGCAAGCAAATTAACTGAAGCTTTACTTCATGTTTCTGTTTGGTTAAGCGATGACTGCTTTTTCCCAACAGTTTGTGTGTGTTTTCTGCATGGGTTTAGAAAACATGAACTTCTGATCTGCTAGCTCAACGTTCTACCTCTGTAACGTATAGAGTTAAATGCCCGCTAGCCTCCACCCCAAAAGCCAGCGCCTTCGCCGGCTCCCCCTTTGGCTGCGTCTATTCCGGTATCGCTTCTCGGCCTTTTGGCTAAGATCAAGTGTAGTATCTGTTCTTATCAGTTTAATGTCTGATACGTCTCCTATCCGGAGACTATATGTTAAATGGATTTTTGACCTTCGGAAATGGAAGCGGAGCTTGCTCCTTCCACTCCATGCATCAACATGGTATTGCAGTGTTTCCATGAATGGTGCGCTCCCCTTCTCGGGGACAAATAAGTCAAATACAAAAAAAGAATTTGCTTCTTTTGTGCGTGAATGACGGTGTTTTTTCTAATACGTGTGTTTCTTTAAATTGCTGTGTTTTCGTTGGCTTTATTGGTTTAACGAAAAGCTTGCGTGGAAATGAACACGCTGATAAAGAAATGTTTTTGTAATGTATTTAATTATTTTCTTTACAAGTTTGTGGTGGTGATCCGAGGACGAATTAAACATCCTCGACACAGCTGAAGGTGCAACAAAAGCGAAAGAGGCCGATTGGAATGTTAAAAACACCTGAAAACTTTTTTCACTACCCTTCATACTACAGCTGTCGAAAATCCACAGCAACGTCGACAGACCTGGAAGCATAGCTGTACTTGTTTAACTCACAACGACAACGGGTAAGTCATTGAGCCCTGTGTTTTTATTTATCCACGTTCTAAAATTGCTATGCTTTCGTTGTTTCTTGATTGCTCTGTACATTTCTTTGTTTCTATTCCACGTAAAGTTACTTTGTAATAACGAAACCATATATTTGAATGCGCAATTTAAATCCATTTGATTTAAATTGTTTCACATATTTCACTCTACACGGTTCAACCGGGCTGGAAACGGAATAAAAATAGGGTAGATCTCGAAGAATGTTTGGTCTCAGACGTGGCTTCGTGCGCTTTCCACCTGGTCACACACAGTAATGAAATGTTAGTCGGACGGCCTTCGGGGGCGCCGTTGATGTGATCGGTCACAGGAAGATGCGGCCGTCTGGCCTCAAAGGGTGTCGCTCATACTTACCTGGCAGGGGAGACACCATGATCATGAAGGTGGTTCACCCAGGGCGAGGCTCAGCCATTGCACTCCGGTTGTGCGGACCCTTTGCGAATTCCCCAAATGTGGGAATCTCGACTGCAAAATTTCTGATAGTGGGGGACTGCGTTCGCGCTCTCCCCTGACCTATGTGTTAAAAATAGATTCTTTTGTCGTTTTACGTAAAATCCAAGAGACGTCTAACCACGGCCCAAGAATACATTAGTCATCAAAAAAGCGGCTATTCAACGACTACATAATTTCTAATAGACAGCGAATATGTGTCTAGGCTAAAACAAGGCTTAATTTGGGCTGTCAGTGAAAATCTAATAGACGTTTGACCATTCCAAAAGAATAGACTAGCCATTAAATAGAACCACAATCAAACGGCTACATGTCTAAGAGACAGTCAACAAAATAATGCTTAGATGATTCTTTTATTTCCAATATAAGAGGTTCTCGGGAATGGCAATCATCCAAACTAATAAATTATAAAGGCTTTTATAAGAAAATGACAACAGTTAAACAACATAGACAGCGTTGGGCAATACAAAATGCTAATAAATACAAGACAAATTGAAATATTGTACATGCATGTACATTAAACAAGCCAACAAATCTGCCAATGGGCTACGACAATTTTTCTTGAATTAAGTGTTTATATCTAGATTTGTTTCTTACCCCTTTGGCAGATTTATTTGCTTGTTTTAAGCCCAAATTCGCTTAAATTTTGAGTTTTTTTCTCCCTAAAGGCTAGGCTTATTTTCTTAGGGCATTTTGCTCATCAAAAAATGCATCTTATTTTAAGACTTTCTAGATATTTGTACAGTGAAAACAGTTCGAAATAACAAGTAAGAAATGATTTTTTGCAATGTATTCATTCATTCGCTACCCTTCATAATACAGCTGTCGAAAAACCACAGCAACGTCGACAGACCTGGAAGCGTAGCTGTATTTGTTTAACTCACAAAGACAACGGGTAAAGTATTTTCTTGATTACCTAAATGACTTGCCGTAAGAAAATAAGTTTAGGTTTAAGGGGGGGAAATACAGTTTAAAGGGATATTTCAATTTATGATGATAATTCTGTCATCATTTACTCATGCATACAGGCTTACAACAACACGAGGATTAGTTTTTTTTCTGAGTAACACAAAAGAAGGTATTTTGAGGAATGATGGTAAACCCACAGCAGATAGTCACCATTGACTTCCATAGTAGGAATAAAAAAAATATGATGGAATTTATTAGGTACCATCAACCGTGTGCTAACCATCACTTTGCAAAATATTTTCTTCATCCTTTATCACGATACTTCCAAAATATTTTTTCCTACTAAGTCAATGTTTCATTATTTGCTTTACAAGCTTAAAAATGATGGTGACATGATTCCATGGTAATCACAAACAGTTAAACAAGTAAGATAATCACCATTACTTTTAAAAGCATTTTGAAAATTGCTTGCTTATGCTGGGAGTAAAGGTATTTCACGCAGTGCGCATCCTCTTTAAAAGGTAATGTATGCTTCTTTTAAAGCTGACACATTTGCCACATTAAAATAACAGAAATGTGTACTTTTTAAACTTTTTGGAGCCGGTGTGTCTGTGTTCTTGGGGCACACATCTACATGTAAAAGCAGAATTGCTTATTATTCTTCTCTATTTCTTGTATAGGTCAATTATGAGTGAAGAACCGTTCACCAAATGAAGACCGCAGCCAGGTGACGGGATTCTGTGGTAATCGCAAACAGGTAAACCAGTAAAATAATCATCATTTATTGTTAAAATAATTTTGAAAATTGAAGTTCTGTGTGTTCTTATTGTACTTTATTTATTTCTGCAGGTAAGCACCATACCGTAAGCTTCATTCCCTTTATAACAGGTAAGGTTCATACTGTTTTATTCTTTTGTACTGTTTTATTCGTACTGTTTTAAATCATTCAGTAAATGCAAAGTTAAACTGATGTGTTTTTAATCTAGATTTAAAAGTGTCTACTGTTGAAGCACATCTGATCTCTTCTGAAAGCTGATAATAACTAAATGCTGATGCACCTTGTTTTGAGTGAACCCCTGTTTTTTCTAAATGACCTGATCCTATTGCTCCGAGTAATCGGTTTCATATTCGATTAGCATATCTGTCATGTATTTCGGCCTGTAGCCATGAAGTGGTTTTTAAACAAGTAACAGTACTTTTTTAATCCATTGTCCATTGCAATAATCGGCCCTGCTGGTGATGAAAGCATGAACAAGTTTCTCTAAGTCCTGTCTTGAGACAAAACCTCCAATTCTGGCAATATTTCTGAGATGGTAGTAAAAGCAGAATTCCTTATTATTTTTCTCTATCTCAGGCTCTATGGCATATATGTCATGATTTTATTTGTCTATTTATATGTCTATTTACAAGGACTGCCTTGGCCAAACGTTATTGTTAATTAATATTGAAGCAGTTATTTAACATATTTCCTTTGAGTAGTGATTTGTGTAATGATCCATATATCTATTTTTATGTATATTTTTAACTTAGGAATGTGATTTTAAAGCACATATTTGTTATTGTATGACACCTCTCATGTTATGAAAGTAAAAAATAAATGTATTTTCTGATGTCTTGCATTTCTGTTTTTAAACTGTTAATCCTTATCAAGTGCTATACATTAGAAAGTGGATAAATAACAAAAATGTCACTCCTGACAGCTGATAAATTAATCGTTCTTTATAGCACCACTGAGGTGAGCATTTTTCAAGACAAGATTCTTTATAGAACCGTATAAAAAGGTTCTATATAGTACCAAAAAAACGGGTTCTGCTATGGTTACAAGCTGAAGAACCCTTATTTGGTACTATTTAGGAGCATTTGTCTTTAGAGTGTTGCGTAGGTTCGAAACTTTCAATCTTTAAACCAAAAAAAAGGGTCACACGGTTTTATTTGTGGTGTGGACATGAACACGCTGCAGGCATTGAAATGTAATTTGTAATTTATTGTCTCATTTCATATTTAACAAATAGAAAGCAAAGTGCTATTCAATCAGTTTAACTAAACAACTGGTGTTCCTCAATTTTGGGGCCTATTTTGTTCAGTATATCAGTTTTGTTCAGTTTTGTATGTGCATGCAAAAAGCATTCAGCGAGCAAATTAACTGAAGCTTTACCTTCGTGTTTCTTTTTGTATGAGTGATAACTGTTTCTGTATGTATTTGTATGGTTTTTTTACAAGTATAGAGTGAAATGCACACGGTGAGTAATGAACGCAGACCTTCAGTGCCGGATCTCTGACCCGCTAACCTCCATCCCGACAGCCAGCGCCTTCTCCGGATGCCATTGCGGTATCGCTCCTCGGCTTTTTGGGTAAAATCGAGTGGACACCGGGGACTACACGTTTGAATGGATTTTTGACCTTCGGCTATGGAAGCGAGGCTTGCTCCGTCCACTCCGTGCATCGACTCTGGCGCTTTCCGGGGACAAATAAGGTGAGTTGAAAACCAGAGTTTGCTTCTTTTGTGCGTGGTTGCCAGTTTGTTTGCCAATCCGTGGTCATAATATGTTCCGCTTCGTGGTTTCTCCATCGCTCAGTACTTTTCTGTGTTTCTATTTTACGTAAAGCTAACACCAAAACGATTGTGGAAAGCGCTATATAGATTGTTCTCAAAGAAAAAACGAGAAACAAACCCATGTGAATATGGGTCAAATTATCTAGGCGGAGCACTTCGTTCAAAGAAAAACGCAACAGAATTGTTTGCGTTGAACAAAGACAATGGTGCGTGCAGACATCGAATGTGTATTGTGGATAAAAAATGGCCAGTGGGGTGGGACAATTTTTCTTGAATTAAGTGTTTATGGGAAAAGTTAACGAATTTTTTCTTACCCTGTAGGCAGATTTATTTGCTTGTTTTAAGCATAAAATAACAGGAAAAGAAATTGTGTAGGGGGAGCAGAGGGTTTTTTTTTTCGTTCAAAGAAAAGCAGCGTGGCACGAATGAATGTTTGGCTGAAATGCTATCGTAATTTCCCCCTTAATTTTCCTTACAAACATGAAACCAGAGAGAAGGGCCAGTTGGCATCGAATTGCACCTTGTATTCGGTGATTGATTGAGGAAAAATATGCGTATGTGTATATATACACTTGTTTTGTTGAACAGAGACAATGGCCGCGTGCTCCAGCGTCACCTATATGCCTATTTCACAAAATGGCGCCTTTGACCGGAAGTAAGGAAAACATCGTTCAGGTTGCACCACTACGATGGCCACTCAATATAGTATGGACTGACAGCTGCTTTGTTTTCTCCTACACATGAATTTACTTGTAAAAATAACAATAACAGATATTGTCGATTGGTGTTATATTATTTTTTTAGCATTTCGTATTATCAAAATATATCATATGTTAGACAGCTGTCAATTTTAAATAAAATAACGAGACATACATAACTATTCGTGTCTGCTCCCGTTTATTGTAATGAGTCTGCACATTTGGAGAAATACTTAGACATTTTACTTCTTATTTCTTTAGACTGAATAATTATTTCTTATTAATTCCAAAGTATGAGACCCGATGATCTAATCGTGGTGTATGTGCTATTCCTCGTTTGTTTGCCTGCATCCATTGCTTTACGGCTTGCTTGTTGCGTTGAAATGCACATTTGATTTCTTTACCAGCATTGGATTTAGACCATTCAATGAGAAGAGTTAACAGCGTTTATTATGATTGATAAGCCCTCAACGGAGAATGAAGTCTGCATACATTAAAAGCCTTATTTTGTTTTTATCGTGTGCCTTCCAAAATGTATGCGACGAAACTTAAATCACGCAAAATATGAATGGTAACTAGACGTGCTTGTTGTGTGCAGGGAGTGCATTTATTTGTAAACTTTTGCTAAATCAAAATGGTTTATTTGTATTTGCTTTTTACCTGGGTTTTATCAGGTTCGCAGTCGGGACATTTTTAATCCATAGTGTATGGAGTTATCTAGTAGAAAATGATCTGCTGTTTTTTGGTAGAATGTTGTGTGAGCTAAAGAAACGAGGAATAAAACACACACCGCGATTAAAAAAATCAGATCTCATACTTTGTAATTGAAAATAAATAATAATTAATTTCAAAGAAATAAGAAGTAAAATGTGTAAGTATTCCTCAAAATGTGCTTTGGACTAAGTCTCCCGTCATCACAGCAAACGGGAGCAGACCCGAATAGGTATGTCTAGTTATTTTATTAAAAATTCCCAGCCGTCTGTAAATTCATGTTTGAAAGAAAAAAGTAAATGAATATCTTACTTACTGTTTTTGTCTTGTTTTCTAGTGAATATCTGACAATTCTTAAATGGAGATACATTTACTTGGTAAGCAAAGTGGCTTAAGATATTATGTATTGTAATAGAAAATTGTTATAAAAACGTTTTGTTTTTGCTGGGAATTCTTGTATATATTTCACAGCTATATGGGCCATTCTACCGAATTCGTGCAAATTGCTGTCCCGGAACCAAAAAACTAATTTAAAAAGCATTAACGTAGGAAAATTTTTGATAATAAAAAAATATAAGCAAATAGCAATCAAAACCCAAAGTAATATTTGAGGTAGCTGCAGACTTTATATATAAAATATCATCATTTATATAGTGGTTTCAATTGAGAGGTGGTTGTCCCAAACCCCAAGGTCTGAATTTCACCATAGAAAAAAAAATATGAAATAATTTTTTAATAATTTTTTATAATTTTTTAAATAAGTATCATTTTGATTACTTTTGTTAATTAAAACCAAAAATATATTTATTGGATATTTTCAGTAAAAATCATGAATAATCATGTAAAAAAACACTGTCCCGCATTTTCACGTCACTACCGAAACATTGCATAGTTCGGTCAATAATATAATACTGCTTTAAGCCACTCCCCTCAATTTTGAACCAGAAACTTTGTCTGTGCCTCACTCCCTCGTGGTGGCATGGTGATTAGATCAGTCCCATGGTTTTGAAGTAAATGTGATCAAAAGTTTGGAAATCAGTGTGTGACATTTATCAATGTCACTACCGATCACACATTTTTAATGATTAATTGATTTTTTAAATTTTTTTCTACTGGTCATTTAGGTTTTACTCATGTTTCAATGTCGAGAACTGTGCTGGCTAACTATGTACTAATTAGCTTCTTAGCAGTAGGATCAAAGTTAGCTTAAATTGTCACTACCGAAACAGTCACAACCGAAACATTTGTTGACTTTTCGGTTGTGACGTGATTGTTTCGGTAGTGACAAAATGACACTTGTTTCTTTATTTTAATAAATAAATAGAAACTTTCAAGTGCACATATATTCTTTTTCAGTACAAATAATTTGTCAGTCATATTTCTGTAATGTTGTATGCGATTTGACTAGGACTACAAACTAGGCCAGATTAATTTAATTAATTCATAGTAGCTTGACTCATTATTGAGATAAATGAAGGCTAAATGATTCTACCTCTGGTCTCATGGAAAACTTTCTGCGCTAATTTAGCGGGACTTTGACTGATTGCATCATATAATTTATATAACAGATAGCACATGGTATCATAGTAAATTGACATGTCATTGTTAAGTGTAGACAGGGCAGGCTCACACTAATAATGTAAATGTAAATATCTTTGGTTAATTTGTAGAGATAGCTACAGAGAGAGAGGAATTGCCAATATGCATAGACGGAAAGATGAAAGTAGAGCGGACAGACTGAGAAAATACAGACAAAGATCGAGGGAGGACCCAGAAAGGTACCAACAGGGCTCCAGACTGCCACCAATTGGTGGTATTTTGCAACCAAAATTTGAGAGTGTGCCACTGAATTTTACATCCATTCGCACATGTGCGACTAGTAAATTTGACTTTTTTTCTGATGTGACAGTGAATTTGAAACAGCACATTGTACTTTCTGCATCTATCATCAAAGTATGTATTAGTAATACAGTGGAATTTTGTAGAAATGTGATTATTTGGTTAGCATGTTGATTTACGGTGTGTGCCCCTAATTTTTTTGGTTGCGCCCCTAAAATTTTCAGTTGGGGGCCACTTTGCTCCTAGTAAAAAAAGTTAGTCTGGAGCCCTGACCAAGAATACTTAAAAAAGCAAAGAGAACGAAATCAAAAATGCAGGGAAGAAAGGATGCTGAAAAGTATCAAACAATTATCTGACAGGGAGCAAAGAAATGTCAGAAAAGAATGGAGGAAAAGACAGGACAAACACAGGAAGATGGTTAAAAGACAGTTCTGTGTGTATAGTTCTTTTTAGAGATTGACCCATATGGACTTTTTTTGTGCCAATGCCGATACCGATTTTTGTTTCATTAGCCTTAGCCGATACAGGCTGCCTATTTTCTTGAGCCGATACTTGGAGCCGATACTGCTTTTGCTCACTCAGTTTACATTATAAATGTCTCAATTTAAAAAAGTAACATTTATTGAACTTAAAAAAAAAACGATATTTAAAAAAGGTGATGGTTCTATGGAACCATGAACTGCACTCTCCACAATGATGAGGAACTATCAGCAAAGGATATTGATTTCTAGCACTTTATTACTACAAATATATATAAATAAAAAAATTATATAGAAATAAAAACCCGCTTTGTCAAGTTATGATCAGCTGTTAGGCCGAGCTTACAATGTTGTCACGGAAAGGTTGTTTGTTTTTAGTCACATGACCTGCAATCGCTTGCGGCTTCCTGCACTCTGTAAATAATGCCAGTGACAATGTCGGTGAACACAGCAGCCACATATTGGCCAGTATACACATAAACACATAAAATATACACGATACACATAAAACTCGCAAAAATCGGCTATCTTGCATCCCTTTAAGGTCTGAACTATCCGTCATCAGCGTAATGTCAGTGCAAAGTGCTTTTATGTGGTGTTGCTTTAGATATTTTTTGTGCTGTATGTTTTGACTGCATAATGCCAATCATTTTTGACTAACTAATTATTTTTTTTTAAACAAAATATGGACAATCCAATATGGATGTCACTAACGAAACATTACTGTCACGACCGAAACAAATAATGTTCTAGAAAAATAAAATAGGTTTTGTTGTCAGAAAAGATTATATAATTTTATTTAGTTAGATAAAAATTTAAACTAATGAATCCTTGAATTTCAAATCTGTATCAGTGCATGTATGGCAATTACAGAGAAATAATGCTTTCAAAATGCATTTCATTTGATAAACCACGCTTATAGTTTTGTTAAAATTATATTTCTAATCGATATAACAATGAAACTGTCTTTAAAAAAATGTAAAAAATATATTTAGAAGGTTAATGTAAAGAAAATCAGAATAGGCTATTAAAAACCTAATTTTTATATCAAATGTTGTTGTGTTTCGGTAGTGACACATTTTGGGAGAGAGAAAACATTTCGAAACTGTATAAAAACACGCTAGGAAACTAAAGTGTCCAATCAGTAGATTAGTGTTCCTTAGATGTTCTACTATGTTTATGACTACAAAGCTTGCAGGAAAAAACACACTTTTTTCAAGAAGTTTTGAAGTGTCAATTTGCACCAATTCGGTAGAATGGCCCATATAATTAATTATAATAACGCACTTTTTGTTGATAAACATGTTAAAAAATACATTAACACAGAATAATGTGGCAACAAATCAAATGTGCATTTAAATGCAACAAGCAGAAAATAAATAAATAAAGCAAATGCATGGAAAAGAAACGAGGAATAAAACAAACACCGCGATTAAAAAAATCAGATCGCATACTTTGTAATTGAAAATAAATAATAATTAATTCCAAAGAAATAAGAAGTAAAATGTGTAAGTATTCCTCAAAATGTGCTTTGGACTAAGTCCCCGTCATCACAGCAAACGGGAGCAGACCCGAATAGGTATGTCTAGTTATTTTATTTAAAATTTCCAGCCGTCTGTAAATTCATGTTTGAAAGAAAAAAGTAAATGAATATCTTACTTACTGTTTTTGTCTTGTTTTCTTGTGAATATCTGACAATTCTTAAATGGAGATACATTTACTTGGTAAGCAAAGTGGCTTAAGATATTATGTATTGTAATAGAAAATTGTTATAAAAGCGTTTTGTGTTTGCTGGGAATTCACAGCCATATAATTAATTATAATAACGCACTTTTTGTTTATAAACATGTTAAAAAATACATTAACACAGAATAATGTGGCAACAAATCAAACGTGCATTTAAATGCAACAAGCAAAAATAAATAAATAAAGCAAATGCACGGAAAAGAAACGAGGAATAAAACAAACACCGCGATTAAAAAATCAGATCGTATACTTTGTAATAATTGAAATAAATTATAAAAATCAACAGGTTTATATTTAAAACAAGTAAAAAAATATCTGCCAGCGGGGTAAGAAAAATAAACGTAATTCTAGTTTCAACTTAATTCAATAATAAACTCAATTTAGGTTTATTTTTCTTACCCCACTGGCAGATATTTTTACTTGTTTTAAGCCTTAACCTATTACATTTTAGAATTTATTTCAGTAAACAAGACTTAAATTCTAAGCCACTTTGCTTATTAAGTAAATGTATCTTGATTTAAGAATTATTTTTTAACTCGAAAACATGAATAAAATACTAAGTAAACGAACAGATTGGGATGTTCAAAACACTTAAACATTTTTTTTCACTCTACCCTTCATATTACAGCTGTCGAAAAACCACAGCAACGTTGACAGACCTGGAAGCCATGATATATTAGCAGTTTTTAAAATAAGTTAAATCTAGAATCCTTATTGGTTTTAGATACTTAAAAGCAATGAATGATCTTCTTTCTTTTGAATTGATTTGGTATTATGGAGGAGCTCTGTGTCTGGTTATTGAAGATGATTTCGTCTTTGCTCCTATGTTGGCTTATTTTTTGTTATTTCCGTTACTATATATATATATATATATATATATTTTTTCCCCTTTGTTTTTTCTGATTTGAGGTTATGAAAATGTTTTAATTTGTAATAAAGGTTTTTTGAAAATTCTAAATTCTCTCTCTCTCTCTCATGAGCGTGGATCAGTTCCTGCATCAAGGAAAAAATGCGCATCCTGGTAAATTTCAGAAGTTAGACGACTGAGCTGCAGCGGACAGCGTAAGATTTATGAAAACACATTTGAGAAGAAAGGCAAAGCATGTTTCACAGTTAATCCAAGACCATAATGACAATTTTGCGCTCTGTTTCCCGAAGCTCGTGGAGGCGTGGAGCAGCATACACAGTTAAGGTATGTGCGATCTATCGGCATTACCTTTACGATCGACGTATTGGATCTGCAAGCTGCAAGCAAATTAACTGAAGCTTTACTTCATGTTTCTGTTTGGTTAAGCGATGACTGCTTTTTCCCAACAGTTTGTGTGTGTTTTCTGCATGGGTTTAGAAAACATGAACTTCTGATCTGCTAGCTCAACGTTCTACCTCTGTAACGTATAGAGTTAAATGCCCGCTAGCCTCCACCCCAAAAGCCAGCGCCTTCGCCGGCTCCCCCTTTGGCTGCGTCTATTCCGGTATCGCTTCTCGGCCTTTTGGCTAAGATCAAGTGTAGTATCTGTTCTTATCAGTTTAATGTCTGATACGTCTCCTATCCGGAGACTATATGTTAAATGGATTTTTGACCTTCGGAAATGGAAGCGGAGCTTGCTCCTTCCACTCCATGCATCAACATGGTATTGCAGTGTTTCCATGAATGGTGCGCTCCCCTTCTCGGGGAAAAATAAGTCAAATACAAAAAAAGAATTTGCTTCTTTTGTGCGTGAATGACGGTGTTTTTTCTAATACGTGTGTTTCTTTAAATTGCTGTGTTTTCGTTGGCTTTATTGGTTTAACGAAAAGCTTGCGTGGAAATGAACACGCTGATAAAGAAATGTTTTTGTAATGTATTTAATTATTTTCTTTACAAGTTTGTGGTGGTGATCCGAGGACGAATTAAACATCCTCGACACAGCTGAAGGTGCAACAAAAGCGAAAGAGGCCGATTGGAATGTTAAAAACACCTGAAAACTTTTTTCACTACCCTTCATACTACAGCTGTCGAAAATCCACAGCAACGTCGACAGACCTGGAAGCATAGCTGTACTTGTTTAACTCACAACGACAACGGGTAAGTCATTGAGCCCTGTGTTTTTATTTATCCACGTTCTAAAATTGCTATGCTTTCGTTGTTTCTTGATTGCTCTGTACATTTCTTTGTTTCTATTCCACGTAAAGTTACTTTGTAATAACGAAACCATATATTTGAATGCGCAATTTAAATCCATTTGATTTAAATTGTTTCACATATTTCACTCTACACGGTTCAACCGGGCTGGAAACGGAATAAAAATAGGGTAGATCTCGAAGAATGTTTGGTCTCAGACGTGGCTTCGTGCGCTTTCCACCTGGTCACACACAGTAATGAAATGTTAGTCGGACGGCCTTCGGGGGCGCCGTTGATGTGATCGGTCACAGGAAGATGCGGCCGTCTGGCCTCAAAGGGTGTCGCTCATACTTACCTGGCAGGGGAGACACCATGATCATGAAGGTGGTTCACCCAGGGCGAGGCTCAGCCATTGCACTCCGGTTGTGCTGACCCTTTGCGAATTCCCCAAATGTGGGAATCTCGACTGCAAAATTTCTGATAGTGGGGGACTGCGTTCGCGCTCTCCCCTGACCTATGTGTTAAAAATAGATTCTTTTGTCGTTTTACGTAAAATCCAAGAGACGTCTAACCACGGCCCAAGAATACATTAGTCATCAAAAAAGCGGCTATTCAACGACTACATAATTTCTAATAGACAGCGAATATGTGTCTAGGCTAAAACAAGGCTTAATTTGGGCTGTCAGTGAAAATCTAATAGACGTTTGACCATTCCAAAAGAATAGACTAGCCATTAAATAGAACCACAATCAAACGGCTACATGTCTAAGAGACAGTCAACAAAATAATGCTTAGATGATTCTTTTATTTCCAATATAAGAGGTTCTCGGGAATGGCAATCATCCAAACTAATAAATTATAAAGGCTTTTATAAGAAAATGACAACAGTTAAACAACATAGACAGCGTTGGGCAATACAAAATGCTAATAAATACAAGACAAATTGAAATATTGTACATGCATGTACATTAAACAAGCCAACAAATCTGCCAATGGGCTACGACAATTTTTCTTGAATTAAGTGTTTATATCTAGATTTGTTTCTTACCCCTTTGGCAGATTTATTTGCTTGTTTTAAGCCCAAATTCGCTTAAATTTTGAGTTTTTTTCTCCCTAAAGGCTAGGCTTATTTTCTTAGGGCATTTTGCTCATCAAAAAATGCATCTTACTTTAAGACTTTCTAGATATTTGTACAGTGAAAACAGTTCGAAATAACAAGTAAGAAATGATTTTTTGCAATGTATTCATTCATTCGCTACCCTTCATAATACAGCTGTCGAAAAACCACAGCAACGTCGACAGACCTGGAAGCGTAGCTGTATTTGTTTAACTCACAAAGACAACGGGTAAAGTATTTTCTTGATTACCTAAATGACTTGCCGTAAGAAAATAAGTTTAGGTTTAAGGGGGGGAAATACAGTTTAAAGGGATATTTCAATTTATGATGATAATTCTGTCATCATTTACTCATGCATACAGGCTTACAACAACACGAGGATTAGTTTTTTTCTGAGTAACACAAAAGAAGGTATTTTGAGGAATGATGGTAAACCCACAGCAGATAGTCACCATTGACTTCCATAGTAGGAATAAAAAAAATATGATGGAATTTATTAGGTACCATCAACCGTGTGCTAACCATCACTTTGCAAAATATTTTCTTCATCATTTATCACGCTACTTCCAAAATATTTTTTCCTACTAAGTCAATGTTTCATTATTTGCTTTACAAGCTTAAAAATGATGGTGACATGATTCCATGGTAATCACAAACAGTTAAACAAGTAAGATAATCACCATTACTTTTAAAAGCATTTTGAAAATTGCTTGCTTATGCTGGGAGTAAAGGTATTTCACGCAGTGCGCATCCTCTTTAAAAGGTAATGTATGCTTCTTTTAAAGCTGACACATTTGCCACATTAAAATAACAGAAATGTGTACTTTTTAAACTTTTTGGAGCCGGTGTGTCTGTGTTCTTGGGGCACACATCTACATGTAAAAGCAGAATTGCTTATTATTCTTCTCTATTTCTTGTATAGGTCAATTATGAGTGAAGAACCGTTCACCAAATGAAGACCGCAGCCAGGTGACGGGATTCTGTGGTAATCGCAAACAGGTAAACCAGTAAAATAATCATCATTTATTGTTAAAATAATTTTGAAAATTGAAGTTCTGTGTGTTCTTATTGTACTTTATTTATTTCTGCAGGTAAGCACCATACCGTAAGCTTCATTCCCTTTATAACAGGTAAGGTTCATACTGTTTTATTCTTTTGTACTGTTTTATTCGTACTGTTTTAAATCATTCAGTAAATGCAAAGTTAAACTGATGTGTTTTTAATCTAGATTTAAAAGTGTCTACTGTTGAAGCACATCTGATCTCTTCTGAAAGCTGATAATAACTAAATGCTGATGCACCTTGTTTTGAGTGAACCCCTGTTTTTTCTAAATGACCTGATCCTATTGCTCCGAGTAATCGGTTTCATATTCGATTAGCATATCTGTCATGTATTTCGGCCTGTAGCCATGAAGTGGTTTTTAAACAAGTAACAGTACTTTTTTAATCCATTGTCCATTGCAATAATCGGCCCTGCTGGTGATGAAAGCATGAACAAGTTTCTCTAAGTCCTGTCTTGAGACAAAACCTCCAATTCTGGCAATATTTCTGAGATGGTAGTAAAAGCAGAATTCCTTATTATTTTTCTCTATCTCAGGCTCTATGGCATATATGTCATGATTTTATTTGTCTATTTATATGTCTATTTACAAGGACTGCCTTGGCCAAACGTTATTGTTAATTAATATTGAAGCAGTTATTTAACATATTTCCTTTGAGTAGTGATTTGTGTAATGATCCATATATCTATTTTTATGTATATTTTTAACTTAGGAATGTGATTTTAAAGCACATATTTGTTATTGTATGACACCTCTCATGTTATGAAAGTAAAAAATAAATGTATTTTCTGATGTCTTGCATTTCTGTTTTTAAACTGTTAATCCTTATCAAGTGCTATACATTAGAAAGTGGATAAATAACAAAAATGTCACTCCTGACAGCTGATAAATTAATCGTTCTTTATAGCACCACTGAGGTGAGCATTTTTCAAGGCAAGATTCTTTATAGAACCGTATAAAAAGGTTCTATATAGTACCAAAAAAACGGGTTCTGCTATGGTTACAAGCTGAAGAACCCTTATTTGGTACTATTTAGGAGCATTTGTCTTTAGAGTGTTGCGTAGGTTCGAAACTTTCAATCTTTAAACCAAAAAAAAGGGTCACACGGTTTTATTTGTGGTGTGGACATGAACACGCTGCAGGCATTGAAATGTAATTTGTAATTTATTGTCTCATTTCATATTTAACAAATAGAAAGCAAAGTGCTATTCAATCAGTTTAACTAAACAACTGGTGTTCCTCAATTTTGGGGCCTATTTTGTTCAGTATATCAGTTTTGTTCAGTTTTGTATGTGCATGCAAAAAGCATTCAGCGAGCAAATTAACTGAAGCTTTACCTTCGTGTTTCTTTTTGTATGAGTGATAACTGTTTCTGTATGTATTTGTATGGTTTTTTTACAAGTATAGAGTGAAATGCACACGGTGAGTAATGAACGCAGACCTTCAGTGCCGGATCTCTGACCCGCTAACCTCCATCCCGACAGCCAGCGCCTTCTCCGGATGCCATTGCGGTATCGCTCCTCGGCTTTTTGGGTAAAATCGAGTGGACACCGGGGACTACACGTTTGAATGGATTTTTGACCTTCGGCTATGGAAGCGAGGCTTGCTCCGTCCACTCCGTGCATCGACTCTGGCGCTTTCCGGGGACAAATAAGGTGAGTTTAAAACCAGAGTTTGCTTCTTTTGTGCGTGGTTGCCAGTTTGTTTGCCAATCCGTGGTCATAATATGTTCCGCTTCGTGGTTTCTCCATCGCTCAGTACTTTTCTGTGTTTCTATTTTACGTAAAGCTAACACCAAAACGATTGTGGAAAGCGCTATATAGATTGTTCTCAAAGAAAAAACGAGAAACAAACCCATGTGAATATGGGTCAAATTATCTAGGCGGAGCACTTCGTTCAAAGAAAAACGCAACAGAATTGTTTGCGTTGAACAAAGACAATGGTGCGTGCAGACATCGAATGTGTATTGTGGATAAAAAATGGCCAGTGGGGTGGGACAATTTTTCTTGAATTAAGTGTTTATGGGAAAAGTTAACGAATTTTTTCTTACCCTGTAGGCAGATTTATTTGCTTGTTTTAAGCATAAAATAACAGGAGAAGAAATTGTGTAGGGGGAGCAGAGGGTTTTTTTTTTCGTTCAAAGAAAAGCAGCGTGGCACGAATGAATGTTTGGCTGAAATGCTATCGTAATTTCCCCCTTAATTTTCCTTACAAACATGAAACCAGAGAGAAGGGCCAGTTGGCATCGAATTGCACCTTGTATTCGGTGATTGATTGAGGAAAAATATGCGTATGTGTATATATACACTTGTTTTGTTGAACAGAGACAATGGCCGCGTGCTCCAGCGTCACCTATATGCCTATTTCACAAAATGGCGCCTTTGACCGGAAGTAAGGAAAACATCGTTCAGGTTGCACCACTACGATGGCCACTCAATATAGTATGGACTGACAGCTGCTTTGTTTTCTCCTACACATGACTTTACTTGTAAAAATAACAATAACAGATATTGTCGATTGGTGTTATATTATTTTTTTAGCATTTCGTATTATCAAAATATATCATATGTTAGACAGCTGTCAATTTTAAATAAAATAACGAGACATACATAACTATTCGTGTCTGCTCCCGTTTATTGTAATGAGTCTGCACATTTGGAGAAATACTTAGACATTTTACTTCTTATTTCTTTAGACTGAATAATTATTTCTTATTAATTCCAAAGTATGAGACCCGATGATCTAATCGTGGTGTATGTGCTATTCCTCGTTTGTTTGCCTGCATCCATTGCTTTACGGCTTGCTTGTTGCGTTGAAATGCACATTTGATTTCTTTACCAGCATTGGATTTAGACCATTCAATGAGAAGAGTTAACAGCGTTTATTATGATTGATAAGCCCTCAACGGAGAATGAAGTCTGCATACATTAAAAGCCTTATTTTGTTTTTATCGTGTGCCTTCCAAAATGTATGTGTGACAACCACAAAAGTGTTGTATTTGTGTTTTTAAGAATATTCAATTATTGTCTTTTATTTGAAAACAATTTATTGTATTTCTTTTAAAGAAAGAAATTATAGTTATCCAAAGGGATCTATTTTTATGTGACTTTTCCTGTTTTAAAGTTAATTGAGTAGTGTTTGCTCCAGGCCAGCAGGGGGCAGTGTCGGGTGACAGGTTTACTGTAGCTGCGTGAGTTGTGAGTTTCTCATTACTGCAGAGAGCTCAAACCTGAACGCTGTCTCCTCGTTTCTCTCCTGTTTTACAGGTGGGTAAATGTACAAAAACACATCAGGTGTAGAATTTGGTCATGCAGAAATGCAAATGGGATAAGGGTGGACTGTTTTAGTGAAATAATTTTCATCAGAGTCTGTTAATGATTTTGTTTATAATGAGTTTGAAACGAGTCAGTTCAAAACACACACTTTCTCATGTACATAAAGCATATGATGATGTTTTTTGAGCTTGTAAGGTTAACAGATATGGTTAACTCACTGTTTGTTAGTTTTTCACCATTGGCTTAAAATGTTTTTGTTTAATAAGTCTATACAAAAATGTTTACAGTTTAAAATGAAGTTTAAAGTTACCATTTTATTCACTTTATTAGTTTTGAGCATGATTTTGCAGTACTATATTAACATGATACTGATAAAATACTGTGAGTGAAAGATTCCAAGTATCTTTAAAAATAGCTGGTGGATATTACCATTGTCTTTGCATTTCATTTTGATAAATAGAGTAAAATACAAGCACAAAGAGTAAGTAAACATGTATTTGGGGCAAATAGATTTATTTTATTATGGATTTTGTAATGACATAGAAACTGAAAATTCATTGTTATGTTAAAGAGACACTGAACATGTAATATGTGAAACAAAAATGACTCTTAACAATAGAGGTGTTTTGCTGAAGGAAATTCAAAAAATAAATTACTGCAGAGAGCTCAAACCTGAACGCTGTCTCCTCGTTTCTCTCCTGTTTTACAGGAATTAATCTGTGTTTTACAGTGCCGTTGCTACGGTACCTGTTACAGATTTTTGGTGGCCAGTACGGGGAACGGCAGCATATGCGTAGGCTACAAGCACAATCAGAATCAGCAGTGTAATGTTCCAGGAGCTGACGCCTCTTCCCGTCTTGAAGTTAAAGGAAGATTGGGTGTTACATGTGTGAGGCCAGTGTTTCACCTCATCTCTGGATCGTGAAGATACAACCTACCTCAACCATCCACCATCTCAGATGCACAGGCCCTGTCTTCACCAGACCAATTGCCTGTGAGGTTACGACGGTGCTGCACACGTGGAAGACTAAGGGCTACTGGTGAAAGTGCTACCTGGGAGAGCAACCAACTGTGAGGAGAAGGGAAAAGCAGTCATGGCAGACGCTGAGAGAAAAGGCTTGGTGTGGAGCATCAAGAAGAGTCTACTCATGCTGACGGCCAATGAACTTTTCCAACTAGCCCAGAGTGTTGGTCCTGTGCCAGGGAAGGATTCATCTAAGCTTCAGATTGGTGAAGAGGAGGGCTGCTTTGAGTACATTCTAGCTTTTATGAACAGTGACACTTTGTTGGAATCTGAGGATTCAGGTATGGCCGTGTTGTTAGAGCTTAATGATACTGTAAATAATGTCATTGAGGTTCGTTTTGCTCAACCAAAAGCAGGTGCAGGGGATTATGTGCACAACATAATGTCAACCACCCCAGTACTGGGTGAGGATATGACAGTAGGTCAGCCAGAGACAGCTACTGATAACCTGACAACTGCTAACGTGACAGCCATTGGTTCTAATACTAATACTACCCACACAGCTGCGGTTAGCGTAGCAACTGCTTCACCAATCACTAATCCCCTTCTCACACATACTGATGTCAAAACTACACAGAACACTGACACAGAGTTACAGAGAATGCTTTCTAGCTACGCTGAGCTTAGCAACAAAGTCCTACAATACATAAACAACCCCACATCATCACCTACGCTCACACCTACACCAGTACAATCTACACTACAATATAACAACACTCACAAACCTGAACAACATCCACAAGGAAGACATGATCGAGTCGTCCCCCTTCGAGACCTTTCACTGCTTCGTCGTGAGTTCAAGATTCAAGGTGGACAGATTGGTGATCAGAGCTCAGATTTAAGCTACAATAGCATATGCAGACAAATCGATGAAGGTGTTAAAGAACGATTCAGTGAGACTGAGATACTGAGAGGCGTTCTCAGAGTCATTAAATCTGGAAACTTTAAAGACATGCTAATGCACAAGGATGATTTAACAATAGACGAGCTGAAAGGCTTTCTGCAGTCCCATTTAGGTGGGCGAAGCAACACAGAACTCTTCCAAGAGCTTATGTGCACAAAACAAAACGACGGTGAAACTCCGCAACAGTTCTTATACCGTGTAATAGGTCTCAAACAAAAGATCCTGTTTGCTTCAAAATACGCTGACACAGAAGTGAAATACAATGCAAACACAGTTCAAGACATTTTCCTACACGCCATATATCAGGGCCTCAGCCATAAGCATAATGACATACGTCGAGAACTTAAACCATTCCTCTCAGATAGCAGTGTGACTGACGAGACAATTCTAAAACAAATGATGAAGATAACAAATACTGAGAATGAGAGACAGAGACGTCTGGGGTCAGCTGTGAAGCAAAAACAAGTAAGCGTGCATAGCACAGAGCTTGAAGTTGCAGCAGTACAAAGCAGCAGCACAAAGAAAGACGGACAAGATAAACAGCCAAAGGCTGATGCACTCCAACAGTTAACTGAGAAAGTAGAGGAGTTAATGAATAAAGTTGAACTGCTGCAACGGCCACAGTGGATTCAAAACCCAGAATCTTGCCATCATTGCCAAGTCAAAGTGGATCAAAAGAAAGCCAGATCAAATAGCTGTGCTAATTGCCTTGAACAGAATCGGCCAGGGTGCACTCATTGTTTTTACTGTGGTGAAGACGGCCACAGAGCAGTAGGCTGTTTGAAGAAGCCCAAGCGTTCGGAAAACTGGAGCCGGTCCCTGCCACGGGACAAGTAGTGACCGGGCTCCACGTTCAGTCCCACAGTGCTGAGTCTAACGTATGGGGCTCTGCTAATCATACAAAGACAAGTCTAGCTAATCAGAGCTCAAAAGGAAACAATGAACAAGTCAATCTCCAATCCCCCCTTTCCCTACCGACCCAAACAAGTAGGCGCCTGGCCAAGTTTATAGGGGCCAAAGCCCTTGCGCGATGTGACCTTAATGGCTTGACAGTCAACGCCTTACTAGACACTGGAGCTCAGGTGAGCATGATTGACAAAAGCTGGAAAGAGAAATATCTACCAGACGCACCCATTAGGCCACTCAGTGAAATATTTGATGAGAGAGAAGAGCTGGAAGTGCACGCTGTAAATGGAGAAATCCTCCCTTTTGATGGCTGGGTCCTCATTGCAGTCCGCTTCAGTGGAAATGGTGCTTTTAGCCAGTCTATCATGGTGCCTTTCCTCATCTGTAACATCCCGCTGGCACAGCCACTACTTGGATTTAATGTGTTAGAGGAAGTTATTCAAAATCGGCCAGCAGAACTTGTTCCAGCTCTCACCACGCTCCTTTCTGATGCAATATCTGTCCCTGCTGATAAAGTTGAGCTGCTGGTGAACTTTATTCAGGCTGACAAACCCTCCATGTACCAGAGAGTGTTAAGAACTGGGAATTATGACACTGTTTTCCCAGCTGGCCAAGTAGCCTGGGTTAAGTGCCAGATCCCATCCGCGGTAGCTCAGTCAGACCCTCTCCTCTTGTTTGAACCTGATGGAAACAGTGCACACCTCTCAGAGCTTGAGATTGAGGAGGGCCTACTAGAAATACAGACTGCAAAGAGACCTTATGTCATTATACCAGTGAGAAATAACACTGAACATTCAGTAACTATTCCAAGGAAGACAACCCTTGGCAGCGTCCAGACTGTGGCTAGGGTGATTGAGGCCGATCCACTAGAGAGTTCTAGGCCCAGAGGAGTAGTAGTTACCGCAGCCACAACACCAGCTGCTCAAACTGCTTCAGCCTTGTGGCATCCCCCTGTGGACCTCAGCCACCTTAGTGATGAGGAACAGGCTCCAGCCAATCCGGTGCCAGACAACCAGGCCGAGGTCAGGAGGTCAAGTCGGGACAGACGACCTAGACAGATTTTTACATATGAGAACCTGGGTCAGCCTTCACTGACAACACAAGCCACAGTTAATATGGCAAACACACACTTACAATCCCCTACTTACACTACAACTCATACCACCCAACCCATGCACTCTCTTATCCCCTACCCAACACCAACCTATCCACTAAACTCATATTCTACCATTTACCCACTATTTACATACATGCCTTACCACCTAACATCACCACCATACCTATTACCAGTTCCTGTTGCCTGTTAAAAGAAAAAAGAGAGTTTTAGTTAAAAGATGAGCAGAAAATGGTGGGACCCATTTCTTTTTGCCGGGGAGTGTGTGACAACCACAAAAGTGTTGTATTTGTGTTTTTAAGAATATTCAATTATTGTCTTTTATTTGAAAACAATTTATTGTATTTCTTTTAAAGAAAGAAATTATAGTTATCCAAAGGGATCTATTTTTATGTGACTTTTCCTGTTTTAAAGTTAATTGAGTAGTGTTTGCTCCAGGCCAGCAGGGGGCAGTGTCGGGTGACAGGTTTACTGTAGCTGCGTGAGTTGTGAGTTTCTCATTACTGCAGAGAGCTCAAACCTGAACGCTGTCTCCTCGTTTCTCTCCTGTTTTACAGGTGGGTAAATGTACAAAAACACATCAGGTGTAGAATTTGGTCATGCAGAAATGCAAATGGGATAAGGGTGGACTGTTTTAGTGAAATAATTTTCATCAGAGTCTGTTAATGATTTTGTTTATAATGAGTTTGAAACGAGTCAGTTCAAAACACACACTTTCTCATGTACATAAAGCATATGATGATGTTTTTTGAGCTTGTAAGGTTAACAGATATGGTTAACTCACTGTTTGTTAGTTTTTCACCATTGGCTTAAAATGTTTTTGTTTAATAAGTCTATACAAAAATGTTTACAGTTTAAAATGAAGTTTAAAGTTACCCTTTTATTCACTTTATTAGTTTTGAGCATGATTTTGCAGTACTATATTAACATGATACTGATAAAATACTGTGAGTGAAAGATTCCAAGTATCTTTAAAAATAGCTGGTGGATATTACCATTGTCTTTGCATTTCATTTTGATAAATAGAGTAAAATACAAGCACAAAGAGTAAGTAAACATGTATTTGGGGCAAATAGATTTATTTTATTATGGATTTTGTAATGACATAGAAACTGAAAATTCATTGTTATGTTAAAGAGACACTGAACATGTAATATGTGAAACAAAAATGACTCTTAACAATAGAGGTGTTTTGCTGAAGGAAATTCAAAAAATAAAT